>NC_134408.1:35003189-35230689 GCF_038048845.1 Mixophyes fleayi | reverse complement strand
TTCCGCAAATGCGTAATTTTACAGTAATTATTTTATAACTAAAAATGACTTTTCTAAGCCCGGTCCCTTACACCTATACCCCTCTGTGAACGCCCAGAAGGGCACCTGAAAAAGTTGGCAAGTATGCATACAACACTCCCACAGGTTGTGTCAATAGTACTGCCGCTTATTAGCAAAATGTTTTCGGCAACAACGTTAATCTTTTTTAAATGTGTGTACCTAAACCCAGACATGGAATTGGGATTTTCCTTTATGCTCATTTTTAATCTTGTCAGTTTAAATGTCTATTAAGTGCTGGTCTAAAATGCAGTGAATGAAAGTCTGTTTCCAACACCAAAATCACCAGCTAAAAGGATGAAATAGCTTTTTTTAATTTCTGAATTAAGAGACTCTTTTCTCATAGCAGAAAAATACTAACTTTTATGCTCCATTTAACTAACCTTTTCGCCAAGATTAAAATGCTCATTAAATTCACATTTTAGCTGGACGGGTGCATCACTGTTTCTGTAATTAATATGATACAATAAATATTAATCAAAATAATATTAGCAGAATGCATGGCCATTAAAATAAATGAAATATCTCGTGTCGCCAGCTCTGTTTGTGTTATTTTGATTAGCAGTAAAAATACACTTTAACTCATGTCTTTGACAGGACTCAGCCTCCTGCCTGATCTGGCATGGGTAACATTTCATGAGAATATATACTCAATTTACAAATTCTGAGCATGGTGTGTTTAAATATACATTTTGACAAATTTACCTTGATTGTCAAAATAAGGTTGAATATTTTTGTATTACTACAGTTCCTTTTATATTGCTGATCTTGTATTATAATAGCTCCTAACCCTAATTGGTAAAGTAATTAATTTTAGCATTGAGTATTTTTAAATATAGTGGTTATCAGGGGGAAACCATAAGTCTCTATTTCTGACTATAGTCATTGATTTATTAAATCAAGCAGAGATTTACAGCACACAATGGCTTTCATTACAGAGTGTGCACATCTTAAACCTTACTTATGGGCAGATTGGTCGCTGTGGCTAAGGGCAACTAACCCCTAAATATATCCCATGCAAAACAATGTTTTGAGTTATCTAAGTGTGCTTGGCCTTGTAGCGTTATTAAATGAAATCCAGACTCCCGAGTTATTCTTCCATTGAATAATTACTTATATGTCTGGTTAACCCTCTCTGGAAAATGAGAAGAACTATAGGCAGCACCAGAGCATATTCCATTTCAGACACATCCAAAACCTTCGCACATCAGCAATCTATTGTCCTAAAGAGTTATAACACTCTGTTGAGGTTTTGAACCCAGATCCTCTGCGATTCAGTGTTTGTACCTTAGCCTCTCCCTATGCTTGCCATCAATACAATGGGTTGGGCAGCACCGTGGCTTAGTGGATAGCATTTCTGCTTCACAGCACTGGGGTCATGAGTTCCATTCCCGTCCATGGCCTTATCTGTGTGGAGTTTGAATGTTCTCCCTGTGTTTACGTGGGTTGCCTCCAGGTGCTCCGGTTTCCTCCCACACTTCAAAAACACACAAGTAGGTTAATTTGCTGCTAAGAAAATGACCCTAGTCTTTGTGTGTTAGGGAATTTAGACTGTAAGCCCCAATGGGGCAGGGACTGATGTGAGTGAGTTCTCTGTACAGCGCTGCTGAATTAGTGGCACTATATAAATAGATGATGATGATGAGTTCCCAGGAAATTCCAGGCTTTCATAAGGCCTTCTTAAACATTGGTGATTAATGGTTCATTATATCGCTTTTTCCAAGGGCTGGCGGAACACGGTAAGTCCTGTAAGTGTGATAGGAGGGTGCTTCATTCATCAGTGTGCCCAACAGCCTGTCTGAATTTCACTTAACAGCATGCATAAACTCCGTCAGGGGAACACTGAAGATGTCAGTGCTGGCTCTGCTTGAGCCTTTGTCTAGCCCTGCTCTGTATCTGAAAATGTTGTTATTGCTGACTCTTTAGCCATAGTCTTAGTAATAGTTTTAGTCTCAGTTCTTGCCTTAGCCTCTGGCCTTCTACCTTCCCTCATTTATCTGTCTTGTTACCTTTACTTTGCTGTGAAACAGTTCTGTGGATCCACATGTGATTTGATGTGGGAGCATCTCAGCACCTCAGTTCAGATCTTAGAGGAAAGGTGGCTGCTATAGCCCCAAGAGCACACTTTGACTTGGAACATAGGGCATGATTCATTAGTGATCTTATCTGCAGTGTTTTGCTTATCTTAAGCAAATCCACTCTGTGCATGCTCAGAAAAGGTAGATAAGAAGCAAAATCCACTGTGTATGTGAAGAATTTCTTAAGTTAAGATAAAAATTAATCTTAACTTCACTCTTATCTGCCCGTTTCTTCTTAAAAATAAGCATCTTAACTTCACTGCACAAGATAAGATCACTTATGAATCAGGCCCATAGTGATGAGGCTTGACAGTATTAATAGTAAATGAAAAAAATCACATTACCCTATATGTAGACAATATAATAATGTAATGATTTGCCATATACACAAGAGAGAATAGTGTCTTTACAGTTGTTAATAAATGTGAAAGTTACATTTTCAATATTTAATGTAATGAAATGCTAACACAAATTAACTTAAATACAAACATCTGCTGTATAAATCCTCAAAAATCTTTCCTGCAGTAGTCGAAATGGAAATTTAAGTGATTTGAATAGGTGGCAACCACTGTGTAAAATAAAGCCATCTAATTGTGTGGTAATTATGTGATTATGTGAACACACCCTTAGGGTATTCAGCATGCTCTTGCCCACCCCTACCCCTCCCTGTTCCTTCTCTAGGCATAACCATATATATATATATATATACACACACACACACACACACACTTATGCATAATAAACATTTTTGCTGTGCATTTACAGTATGGAAATGTGTATCTTATTGATAAACTATTGATATACGTCCAATACTAAATGATCTCCAGAATTGTGACGGAACATGTCAGTGGAACATTCTGTCCCTGCAGAACTATTATATTTTCAGTATACAATAAAATAAAATAAGGAGGAATTCAATTAGCTAAAGGTAAAATATGAGATCTGGTCCTGTAGTGTTGTGAAGAAAAATAAAAGCTTTTCACTACTGTGTTTTCACATACAAGTGGATAATGATTGACAAGCAACATGATAGGAATAACAGGGCTGCTTTAAGATGTTGTAACACAGTAAATGACAAAAAATATTAGATTGACATTAGGCAAAACTCGATATGATGGATTATTGTTTTCCTCACACATTGCTCTTTTATAGAATCCAAATTACTTTGCATAGTATTTTTGTTTAATTTGGCATATCTAAGGGACATTTGCCTTGTACTATATTGGGAAGACACTGCCTACCTCAGCTCCATGTTCTGAAATGCAATTATATTCCAAAGGTTCACCTTGTGAATATTTCCATTACATTGATCAATAAAGTCATTTACCGTCACATTTAATAGTCTAAAAGTACTGTAATGGCTGTAGTTTCATCAGTCAATAAAAATCGTTATCATTATAAATAAGAAAATCAAAATACCAAACAAAAAAAAAAGCATTTCCAGTTGGCATTTTAAAATATTATTTAGCCAAGTTTACACTTTTAGGGGTAGATTTAGCAAATCTTCTAAATTTTCTAAAAATTAAAAGTGGTGGAGTTGTCCATAGCAACCAATCAAATTCTAGCTGTCCTTTTCTAGAAAGTACTAGAGAAATAGTGGGTAACACCTCCACTTTACCTTTTTTAAAAGGCTGATAAATCTACCTAACATTGATTACTATTATGCGCTCTATTGCCTTGAACATATAATACGATGTAATGTAATATAATAACTATATATGGATAATATGAAGTGTTGTGAATCGCTGATTGGATGTTTGTACTATGGGAAAATATCCAGATAATGTCACTAATATAGTCCAACTAACTAAATAGAATGACTGTATTTTGTCAATTTGTTACTCTAATACTATATTTTATTTGTTGATGCTAAACTCTAAAAATCACATAAGTACCATAAGTTGGGTGACAGATAAATATACTAAATTACCAAAATATATATATATATCAACAGAATTCAAATTGTTAAAAATAGTCCAATCCAGATTAAAAGTCCCGTTCAAGAAAAAAACAAGTCCACAATACTCGGGTAAACAACCAACAAATAACCCAAAGCTAAAGTTATTGAAGAAGGAACGGGGCTATGAGCCCAATAACCCACTGATCCTATGAATGTGTTGGGGATCCGATTTGAGGAAAGATAATGCTCAATTCTAAAGTCCCAACTGTAAGTCCAAATAGGCGCGTAAATGCCGTCTCTCACTCCGTGTACAGAATCCAATGCTGGCAGCGATCTTTCTGGCATGCGTTCCACTGAGGAACGCAAGTGCTGTGTCTCTTCCTGTGTGATGTCAAAAGCGGACGTTGCTGTCTGGCAGATTTCCTCAGGGGATTAAGTTGGTATGGATCAATTGATGCCCTTTTATATACCTCGCTTTCCTAATTGAACCAATCAAAATGTACTGGATGCTTGTTTGAAACTGCATATGAAATTAGGAGCTGGTAGGCATGTAGATTGGTAATTATAGCAATCTATATGCTGCACCATCGGCAAATACTATTAGTTCTATATGGATCTAATAACCAAATAGTAAACAATAACCATTACACAATAGCAATCTCATATCTCATATTATAATTGATATTACATATGAATGGTGTAATAAATCCAGATATTAATATACATCAGTTATTAGCACTAATTTATATAAATTGATGTTCTTGTTTTGTAGATATAAAAATTGTAAGAATTGTGGCATTGTTCTATGAACAATTGATCTCATTGAGGTTAATCATAACCATCAATTAGTCTAATCTGTCATAAAAAAATTAGATAAATGTATACATGTAATATATCATTCTATCATGTACATAACATAATGCTACCTATTTTCACGCAAAATATAAATTGTATAGACCGTGATACTAAACCATGTCACATAGGCGGCTGGTTGCAGGCTGATCCAGGATGAGAAAGTTCAGGGAGGAGGGGGTGGAGCCCGTAGGTAAGAAAAAATGGAGACGAATCAGTGGATTCGTGTACATGGTTATTATGAGCAAACTCTGCCAAACACAGAAAACGGCTCCATTCAGAGTGATTGCTTGAGGAATAAGTCCTGAGAAACTGTTCCAAATCTTGGTTAACCCTCTCGGTTTTACCGTTAGTCTGGGGATGGTAGCCTAATGAAAAAATTTAGACCGACAACCAACTCTTTGCAAAATGATCTCCAGAACTTGGAAACAAACTGAACTCCTCTATCAGAGAATATATCCCGGGGGCAACCATGAAGATGGAAAATCTCATTCATAAAAAAATTGGCAAGAACAGAGGCCAAAGGGAGTCCCTGAGTTTGGAAAATCTATCCACAACAACCCAGATGGTTACGAATCCATGACTACCTGGTAGGTTGGTGACAAAAATCCATAGAATTACTAGTCCATTGTCTCTCTGGAATAGGGAGTGGCACCAGAGGTACTGATGTAGATTGCCTAGGCATCTTATGTTTGGCACAGACTCCAAAAACAGAAACATAGGCTTGCACGCTGCCTGGACAAATTGTCACCAATAATGCCTAGAGATTAGCAAGAGGATATTCTTGACACCAGCATGGCCAGCAAACATGGAATCATGGGCCCACTTGAAAGTCTTGAGGCAAAGCTTTCGTACAAGAAAAGAACATCCAACAGGTGGAACTTTGGATGAGGCTCTAGTAAGGGCCACAATACTGGCAGGATCCAAGATAGTTCTGGAGGTGGGAGGGGGTTGGAGATCGTTATCATCAAACGAACGGGAGAGAGCATCAGCTCTAATATTCTTAACCCCAGGTCGAAATGTTAAAATGAGGTTAAAGTGGGCAAAAAACAAAGACCAATGAGCCTGGTGCGGGTTCAAACATTGAGCTGTTTGCAGATAAGTTAAATTCTTGTGGTCCGTGTGCACAATAACAGCATGTTCAGCCCCCTCTAACAAGTGTCTCCACTCCTCTAAGGTAGTTTTAATAGCCAATAACTATTTATCCCCGATGCTTTAGTTTAGTTCACCAGTTGAGAATCTTCTGGAACAGGGATGAAAATTCCCATTAGAATCTTTTTTGTGAAAGAATGGCTCCAATACCAATGGAAGAAACATCAACCTCAGCGAAGAAAGGCCGATGGCGACAAGTTTCCCCAGATCCTGGGATAGGCCGGCACCAGACACAATATAACCCAGGAAATGTCTCTGAGAAACCTCAAAGACACACTTCTCCTGTTTGTAATATAGATGGTTGAGACGTAGTCGAGAGAGGACCTCGTTGATGTGACCTTGGTGAGACTCTAGATTCTTGGAGAATATTAAAAGATTATCTAGGTAGACAACCACCGAGAGATATAAAAAATCTGGGAAAATCTCATTAATGAACTCCTGGAAGACCGCTGGGGCATTGCACAGGCCAAAAGGCATCACTAGATATTCGTAGTTGCCATCCAGGGTGTTAAAGGCGGTCTTCCATTCATCATCCTCACGTATCCTAATCAAATTGTAGGCCCCTCTGAGGTCTAATTTGGTGGCACCTTTGATCTAATCGAATAATTCAGACACAAGAGGTATAGGGTACCTATTGTTCACGGTAATAGCATTGAGTAATCTGTAATCAATACATAGCCTCAGTGAACAATCCTTCTTGAAAAAGAAGAATCCTGCACCAGCGGGTGAGGAAGACTTCCAAATAAATCCTCGTTTAAAGTTCTCAGAGACATATTCAGTCATAGCTCAAGTCTCAGGAAGGGAAAGAAAGTAGGTTCTGCCCCGAGGAATCTTCTTTCCCAGAATAAGCTCAATGGGACAATACCAGGGGCGGTGGGGTGGAAGAATCTCAGCATCAGTCTTGCTAAAGACATCTTCAAAGGACGTGTACTCTGACAGAAGCCTATGACTGGATTTGACATGCAGTAGGGAGGGCACGTAAACATCGATCTCTGCAGAGCGAACCCCAAGAGGTAACCTGAGCTAGTTGACAATTAAATTGTGGTGAGTGATCCCTTAACCAAGGTAACCCTAAAAATATTGGATTAATTATGTGTGGAAGAACCAGAAAGGAGATCCACTGAAAATGGAGAAGACCAACCTGCAATTGAATAGAACAAGTGGTCTAAGAAATAGATCCAATAGCCACTCTGTTGCCATCCACTGCTGTCAGAGCCAAGGGTTGCAACAATGGTTCCAGGGTAAGTGAAGGTTGGCCGCTAAGGATGCGGAAATAAAGTTCCCTGCCGCACCACAAGGGCCTGGAGGGAGACTGGACCCTTGGAAGAATGAATGATGATAGGCATCAAAAAATCAGCTTTATCCTGAGAACAGGGGCAAGACGTTCTCAGCCCTAGACTGGCCTTCCCGACACCAACTAGGACTTTGTGTTTACTGGTCTATTGGGCACTGAGACAGAATGTGAGTTGGGTCAGCACAATAGTCAGAGGAGAACGCCCGATTTGCATGGGCTCCTCAGGAGAAATAGCTGGGTTTTGAAAGGCGGGAGCCAAGCGTGGAGTAGCCCGACGAGACTGTTCCCGTTCCTGAGTCCGTTCCAAAAATTGGATATAGACTTTGACGCATAAAGAGATGAGGTCATCAATGTTGGCAAGTAAATCCCAAGATGTTAATTCATCCTTGATACAATCTGCCAGCCCCTGACAGAAAGCTGCTAGAAGTGCCTCAATGTTCCATTTTAGTTCTGAGGCAAGAGTCCTGAACTGAACAGCGTATTGGCCCAGGGTAAGGCTTCCCTGCCGTAACTTCAGAATACTGGATGCTGCAGAGGCAAACCGACCAGGCTCATCGAAGACTTTTCAGAAGGTCTCTATTAAGGAAGAGGAATTCTGCAACAGGGGGTCGTCAACACTCCCAGATAGGAGAGGCCCATGCAAGAGCTTGATCCATGAGCAGCAAAATAATGTATGCCACCTTGGCTCATTCAGAAGAAAAATTTCCAGTTGATAGCTCGAACTGGATGGCACACCGGTTGAGAAACCCTCTGCATCTCTTTGGATCACCACCAAATTTGTCAGGAGGTGGAATGCGAATCCCACTAGCAGAATTGGGAGTAACTGAAGAAGAGGTGCTGGCAACAGGAGGTGTGGGAGCAGCAGATAATCCTGGAGGAGTCAGAGCTCTCTGAAGGGTATCCAGACGTGTAGCTTATCCCTGTAAACACTGCAGTTGCGTCTGATTAACCTTCTGTTGCTTGATACATTGTGCCAGGTGCTACGGGGAGATCAGCGGCGAAGAGGTCACTGGGGCCTTCGGTATTTGACATGGCCAGAGTATACTGCCACAACCATGATAACGAAAATGGTGACACCTACCAGCAGTTGCCTCTGCTGAATACTGAGGCGCGTAGTCTAATACGCCTCTGATTTTCACCAGGGACCCCCGCAAGGAGGTATGGACTCCGCTGCAAGAGGCGTGCAGGTCGCGGCCCTCAGTATCTGTTAGCTCGAGAGGTTTCAAATGAGGCAGCGGTGATGGAGCACCAGAATACTGAAAGGAAGACTGGAAGCAACAGTGCATAGGGTAGTCTGCAGATCTGGGTCAAAACCAGAGAGACAATCACAGCCAAAATCAGAAGCAGGAAAATAGTCAGGAAGCCGAGTCAGAACAAGGAATAACTCTAAGCCAGAATCAGGAACCAAAGGAGAAGTCAGGAACAAGCCGGGGTCAGAATCCAAATCAGCAAGATACATAGGAACAAATGCTGGAGAAAGGCAGAAGACCAAATACTCTGGCACCCTTATGGAGTAGAGTGATCTTTAAATAGAGGAAAGTGTTCCCTGATTGGTGCTGCAGTTTTCGGCGGAAGGAACGGAACCAACCACTAGACAGGAAGAGAGTGTTTCTTGTCGATATGCGTCAGAATGCGATGCCCTGTGCATGCGTGCGGATCGGAACTGCAGAACGTCTCTTAACGCTATGTGACAGAATACTAAGCTCTGCGTATGCATGCGAATAGAATTGGAGAATGTCCCATCGATGCAACGGGACGCAGGCATCGCAAGAGGGCAAGCACCCGTCTCATGACAGAAGCAGGACGGCGCCTGACACAGTGTCATGTGAGGAGATGAATGGATGCAAGCGAGAAGCCACGGACTAAAAGTTAGATAGTGAAAGGAGCAGGTTCCCTAAAAGCACAGAATATGTGAGGCTCCTATTAACCTGATGTAGGAATATTGTGTTAAATAGTCTGCTATGTGAAACACGCAACTGCAGTAGAGCTGGAGGGAATATGAGGACCACAGGTCCTAGTGGGTTCTTTGAAATCACCTAGGTAGATTGTTGCAACCAAAATGCTGTCTGTTCCATAGACCGCAAAACAGACATGTGGATATATAATAACCAGCAGATGCAAATCTTTTCAGGTACAGCATATCCACGGACACACCAAACAGTAAAAAACACAGGTTATATGCCCTTTAATATTCCCACAGAGATAGGGTGTGGGTGTGGGGGGGGGGGGGGGGGGTGGGGGGGTACTGGTGGTTAGATTGGGGGTAGTAACCAGATGGAAAAATGATTAGACTTAACCCTGAGTGTCATCCCCTATGGTAGTGGCTCCCCCAATGGCTCCCTGTGGAAGAGGCGCCTAGGGGTCTAATCCAGGCCTTGACAATGACAATGACTTTGTTGGCTAAACATAAAAAGGGTGGTAGTATTATATCTGCATATGCCAATTGTTTTACCCAGACGTATTTTTCTCTTTTATCGCTGAAGAAACATTCCACCTGGCAACATTTAAGAATAACTTGTCTAATTTACAGTACAATTACCATAAACACGCAGAGCATACAATAACATATGTCAACCAATGCATAGGAACAACTAATGACAATAAGCTGTAAGGCAGCGAGACGATGACAGCTCAGAGAACACAGAAAAGGGCGGCGTGGGATCACAAGTGTCTTTATGCGTCATTTGCATGAGTCCAAAATTCGCACAGCGTAGTTTCACAGGGATCTTTAATCTCTGTTTCATGGGATGTGAGAAGGGAGCAAATTATTAATAATTTCATATAAAAAGTAGCTTGAAATCCAAATCTTAAAATACTGTAAGCGAGTATATTTCCCATTACAAGATTTATGCTAATTGCCTCATCTCATTTTACTTTAGTGCTACGTAATAAATAGATCTGTGGTTGCCAGGACTACCACAAAATGATCCTCCAAAGGAAAAAAGTTAGAAATAAAAAAAATACAATTCAGGGAATCAAGTACCACTACAATATAAGTTTCTATTCTATTCATTATAAAGATAAGGAAAGTAAAACAAGACTTGGCAGAAAGTGCCTTATTTTAAGCAGCCATGGAAAAAAAGTAATTTGGTAGAGGTTAGAAAGGCTTTCGATTAAAGGTGGTTGAGCGGAGGAATCTGTGATAAGACATAGCTGCTTCAGCTGTCTCACCTTTACTGAACCTAATTCAATTCCATTTTAACCGACAATGCCTCTGTCTTTGGTCAAATGATGATAACATTACCACCTCTATAACAATACATATCATATATCCTATTCAGTTATTATCCTTCCTGCCATCTCATTCTGAGCTCTATAATAGTTATGTAGAATTCTTAGCCACGACCACAGCTGCTAAAGACGCAGCCTAGAAGTGTGTATTCATTTGTATTTGAATATCAAAGACAAACTTAACTCACTGATACAAATAAGCGTTTGTCAGGCAGAATATAAATGCCTCCCACAGAAGTAAAATGTCCATTTCTTTTTTGGTCTTTTAAAGGATTTCAGCATTGTACCAAAATAACTAAATTTTTGATACGTCCATATTTATTTATTTTTCACTTTTTTACCATGGACATAAAAATATAAGAAATATATATCTGCATTCATTAGTAGTACTCACTGAGCAGATTGTAATAATAGTAACTGCAATTACTGATGCATATAAACAGGTTATCCAGAATTGTTCAAGCACAATATTCCTATCTAGACCAGATAACAATCTAGATTTTTGTGTCTAGAGTGCAGGGAGACAAATGGGGTGATTTATGAAGTGAAAAAAGGCAGAGAGGTGACGTGCAAATACAATTGTTTTCCCCCTTTTATGATGTCATGACTAACAACTTCGGTTTGGTGGGACTTTGTGGATGCAACATTTTGCTTCTTCTACTCCGAGGAACTGACTGAAGTCGCGATGACGTTAAAGTGTAGTGCCGGACAGCTCTTCATTCAGAATAAGTTGCGGTTAGCATGCTGGTGCAAACGGAGATGTGCAGCGTCAGTTTTTAAGTAAGTCTATTTAAGTAAGTCTATTTATATTGAAATCGTTTTTTCCTAAATTCGTTTTTTATTTGTAGGTCTCCTCAGGGTCGGATTTTTCAGTTTCAACAATCCGTACCCATCCCAATGAACCAGGGTCTCCATCAAGTATCTCAGTGTTTATTGTTATATATAAACCACTGAGCCGTTCCTTATTTCATTAATGCAGCATAAATATGTTTCATCTTTTAATCTTGAAACCTTTGTATTTTTAGTCTACTCTCACTTTTGACATTGTTGTCATTTAAATTAAATTTTCTGCAGCATTGCCTCTTTTATTGTTCTTCTGATACATTTTTTGAAGGTGTCACTGCCATATTTACATCTATAGAAGTTAAAGAGTCTAGTTTGAAGTTCCATAGAGTCTATTTGGGGAATATGGTGCTATTGAATTAACTTCTAAATAGAATGATTTTCAGAGGGAATTGATAAGATTGATATTTAAATTGTCATTTTTGAACAACAATTTTCATAAAAGCAAAAAAATAATGAAGTGTATCAAATATACATTAACCCTTTCAATGCTAGGGATGAGTTGGACTCATCCTCCACATATACCTCTAGTGCTAAGGAACATGGAAAATGACATCATGATGCAAGATGATGTTACAGGGTGTGATTGAGCTCCACTGCTGTACTCATGTAAAGTCTGAAGATCCATTAGATAGGGGGGGGGGCATTAAAAGGAAATCCCTCCTTCAAACAATGTGCTGGCTTAGAAGCTATTTTCTGGGGATCACGTGTAACACCCTACAGTACAGAACGCATTTAAGTCCAGGAATGGGGAAGAAGGTCCTGGATCTCCCACATATTGACTTCAATAAACTCAAGGGCACCCTCATCTGTGCAGCGTCCCCTCTTTCAAATGATGTATTGTTGGGTGACAGTAACCTTCTACACTGCAAAAAAAAATAGGCAGCTAAGGAATGGGAAGGGGAATGCCCAGATCTTGAGCAGCACGGTGGCTTGGTGGTTAGCAGTTCTGCCTCACAGCACTGGAGTCATGAGTTCAATTCCCAACCATGGCCTTATCTGTGTGGAGTTTGAATGTTCTCCCTGTGTTTGCGTGAGTTTACTACGGGTGCTCTGGTTTCCTCCCACACTCCAAAAACATACTAGTAGGTTAATTGGCTGCTATCAAATTGACCCTAGTCTGTGTGTATATTAGGGAATTTAGACTGTAAGCTCCAATGGGGCAGGGACTGATGTAAGTGAGTTCTCTGTACAGCGCTGTGAAATTAGTGATGCTTTATAAATAGCTGCTGCTGATGATGATGATCCTGGTTAAAAGAGCCTATGGGGACCCCTCATGTGAGAAAAGATAGTCCCATCTTTCAAATGGTGTGTCCTCTAGGTACTTATTATATGGTGATCACCTGACAGTAGCATCCTACACTGCAGAGAGCGTTAAGAAGTCCAGAGATGGGGAGCATAATACCCGGATGTCCCCCTTCCATGCTTCAGTAAACTCAGGGGAAGCCTCAATTGATGTGGTAGGTTGTCTAGTTCTCAGAATAGTATGCCTTGTTGGGCTAGTCATATTATTCCTACACACTTTATGTATTTCATTCAAGAAAAAAAATGCATTATCATTTTCAAGAGCACATTTTAGTATGAAAACCTGTATGTAGAATCCTGCTTCTTGCTGTTTTAGAAAGATGGACTCATGCCAAAGAAAAAACCGCAGGGTATTCCTTGGGGATGTCTAGAAAAATAAATACACACACATTTACTTTTCATTCACTTTAAATCTTCAATCAAAAATACACTTTTTGGCCATCTCGGTAGATTATATTTGCTGGATCAGAAGATATAAGCAAACCAAAATTCAGAATTTTCTGGGGAAAAAAAACAAGGTATAATTTGTGTGAGCGATGCATAAACAAATTACTGATATTGATGTTGGAATGTGACCAGCCTTAAATGTGAAAAAATAGGCTCAGCACAGGGACGTGAAAAGCCTCAACAGCGAAGCAGATAAAATTCATTTTTTAAATCTCAAAATAACTTTAAATAGATTTCCTGTTGCACAATGCAAATAGTAAATGTCCGTTAACAGGTGTTGTATTGCTATTGATAAGCTGTTAATAGTTATCTGCATATTTTATGGTTAAAGGTAAACTAAAGCCCCAAACTGGGAGCCCCTTGCTGGGAAATTATGCAATTTATGGAGGCGGCTTGTATTGCAAGTTTTCCCCACCTCCCAAAAACTACAGCAGAGGGGCTTTGTAATTTAGGTATGCTGGATGCTTGGTCTTTTAGATTTAAAAATCCTAGGCTGGGAAGCTTGTTGGAAAAGTAGCAAAAGGAGTTTTCAATAAAAATAAATAAATAATAATAATTAATTTAAATTTTAATAAAAATAGCAAATAGTTTATTTACATGGTAACATAGTAACATATCTAAGAAATATTGTTTATAGTGTAGCAACATTTGTATGAAAAGTCTTGTTTACCTTATGTCTGCTGAAAAATTGCAGGAATAAAAATATCACCAGAAAATTTTGTTCGTTCCCAGTTGTAAAGCACTATGGATTATGCTGGTGCTATATAAATAAATGTTATTAATAATAATAATAATAATAATAATAATAATTTCCAGAGACAGTTATAGGTACTCTAGTGGGTGACTAGAGATACTTTCTCGAAGTCATCTAATGAATCAATACAAAATTTGCCAGAAGTTCTAATTTTGTACTGATTAAAAAAAATCCAGCTAAATTTGTGAAAGACAAATAGGTTGGACAATAAACTAGTCTGTTCCACCCTATGAGCTTAAATTGATATAATTTGACTTTTTAGTGATGAATGTTGTACCTTAAATGTGAACAGCGAATTTTGAATACTGTTGTGATCACAGTTCGAATTAAAGCTATTTAAAATAATTTTAATTATTTAAAAATATTATTGAAATAGTATTTCAAACGAAAAATATTTAAAAATGACTTAATGCAAACCGTGAACATGAACTGCAAACCTCAAACGGGAACTGGGATCCTTGCACATGAACAGAGAACTTGATGAGAACTACCTCTAAGCGAGCTTCGAATGGCAAACGAGTGATACAAATTTCGAGCCACAAGTTCGAATTGTAGTCAATTGGTGATTTTACAACAAACATGTTTGTGGCCATTGAACCAATAAAATTTGATTCCATTTCAAACCCGTATAGGTAACACATGCTGCTTAAGTTACCTTTGTAGCTTCTTGACCTTTTCCCTGTGTTAATGATACCTGAAGTGTTAGAATTGAGGAAGTTTGACCTTTCTCCCTGTTTACTGGCAAGGTCACTTGGGAGGTGTCCTTCTGCCATTGGGTTGCTGATTGCTGTCCCGGTTGTCTCTTCTCCCTATTCTAATATCTCTCTTTCTTAACTGACATAATTCCTGCAGTATGAAATCATTTAATGTTAATAATTGTTCCCATGCATCACTAGCCTCTTCCATTTTAATGTAGGACTAATGAAGACAGGCAATGAGTTCTGTGAGTCCCTGTAATAAGCAATTCTGCAGGATCACAGCCAGCTAGCAGGGTAGCTAAGAAGAAGCATGGATGAAAACTCGCCAAATCCAGCATCTCAGGGATCCTGAATACTCTCACAATATTGCTTTTATTGCTTTGTAAATAAAAAAATTATGTAGGTAGTTTTTTCTTTATATAGGCAAATAAGAATACAGCCAACAGTAAGCTTTGTGACTCTGTAAAAAATAGGCTCCTAAGTGTTCTTGTAATAAACAGCGGGAGCACCTGAGCAAGTTCACTCTGATATAAATGAGCACATTCATTAGGATATACAGCAAGCTACTCTCCTGAAGCTCACTTGCCAAAAACTTAATTGTACCACTGAGCGTGACTTGGGCAAAGTGCGGCAGACGTGGTCCCCAGGCTACCGCCCCAAATGCCCTATTAAAATATAATACTGTACATAAAACATGAAAAGAAAACAAAGGATACTAATTTCTATGGCCATGCAGTCAATGCACTGAAATAGCTTGAACGTATTGTATATATTACTGACTGTATCTCTTGATGTAACCTTTATCACTTTTCCTAGTTAATTGTGCATTAAATGCTATTGTGGTTTTTTTTTTCTCTATTTTCCAGAAGAGAGGAACTTCTACACATAAAGGATGTAGTAAAAGGTTGTTTGGTTAGTGACTAAGGCCAATTTACATGCAAATAGCTTTTTCTGCTTTTTTGTTAGCAACTGTCTAATTTGCTTCAGAGGAACAAATCAATAAGTAGGCAATGGAGAAGTTTTAATCTTAAAGTCAATTCAAACAGGCTGAAATTCAGTTAAACTCTAAATCTATGAAATATGTGATACCATTAGTTATTTAAACAGCCATTTTATATGTCGACAGATGAAAAATACAATGAGCACTGACAACTATAGTTTTCTTGGTAGAAGTTATTCAGCCACAGCTTAAATACCTTTACATGGTGCCTGGAGTGTGCATAATTTTACATGAAGTCTTCTCGCTGTGGGAGTTGTGTACTGACATCTAAAGAATAGTCTAAAATCATGTATCATTTATCATCTCGTATACATGGTAGATTTCTGGTCACCCAGTCACAAAAAAAGGCCACAAGAGAATGTAAATGTGCAGAGACCAACAACTAATGTAGAAGTTGGTGACATTACTGTGTATTCTTGTACGCAGAACGTACATTTGGGTTTTCAAAAGGAAGTTGTAGGTGACTCAAAAAAAAAAGAAGAAAAAAAAGCTTTATATACAGTTGTGCCCATTAGAAAATATTATAATTAAAAGATTAAAACTGGCAGGAAAGACATATGAATGACATGCAGCTCCTTTGTCCCGACACTCATCAGAGTTATATAATTAAGACATGGTAGAATGTCAATGGAGGAAAATTCAAATACAAAATAGAGGATATCAGGCATTTTGTGGCTTTTTTTTAATAACTTTATTTATAAAGAACCAGGACACATTTTATACAGACAGACAAACAAAACTAAAAAAGGACATAATAAGTGACATTGCACAAATCCAGCAGGGGCCGTGGGCCAGCCAAAGCCAATATACAGAGGTATATATAAAAAAAAGCAGGTTACACATGCATATATCTGGCCCGAAATGTGCAAAAGTGAGACAATTGCTCTAACAGATGTATAGATGTGTGAGTTTTTTTCTTTTTTCCTGTAATGTTAGGAGCAGGGGTGCCAACTCTGAAATTAAAAACAAGCAACCGCTTAGCGAAAAACAAGCCCAAAACAAGCCCAAACCAATCATAAAAAGCCCCCCAAACAGCCCAAGTTACAGGGGACTGTCCTTTTCTAGAACACTAATTTCTACACTAAGGGGTAAATGTATGAAAGTCTGTTTTTTTCAACTCGCCGGAAATCGGCGACTTTGCAGCTAAAATTTAAAGCGGCGATGGCGGCGATGGCTTGTAAAGGCAAACTTGGCAAACTTGCCTTTACAAGCCATCGCCGCTTTAAATTTTAGCTGCAAAGTCGCCGATTTCCGGCGAGTTGAAAAAACTGGACTTTCATACATTTACCCCTGAATCTCCATTTAGAAAACCTTTATAAACACAAGAGGACACAATTATTAGAGATGGTCACTGACCCCCGTGTTTTGGTTTTGGATTCGGTTTTGGATCTGGATTACCGTCGTGTTTTGGTTTTGGTTTTGGTTTTGCAAAACCGCCATTGCGTGTTTTGGTTTTGGTTTTGGTTTTGTTTGGTTTTGTTTTGCTATTTTTTGGGAAAATCCATGTTTTTGGGCCTAAATTAACCCAATTTAGTGCTCCAACTGTTTTAGAGACAAGTAATCTAATTGTTGAGGTAATAAATCATCCAAAAAAACAGTTTAATTCTTCGTTGGTAGGCCTATTCTACACACAAAACAGATTGTCTTCCTCTCCATCTATGCATATTGGCAATGCAGCCATCGTCTTTGAATGTATATTACACCCTACACTTATAGTTAAATATGTAAAGAAATGGAAAAAGCCAGTTTGGTTTCTGTCTCTCAAGGCCCCCCTCCACTTGTATAAAATAGCAAAAAATTCAGCCATTATAGACTGTACAATATTAATTGACATGGAGAAAGCCAGTTTGGTTTCTGTCTCTCTAGGCCCCCCTCCACTTGTATAAAATACTAAAAAATTCAGCCATTATAGACTGTACAATATTAATTGACATGGAGAAAGACAGTTTGGGGTCACTCTGTCTCTCTAGGCCCCCCTCCACTTGTATAAAATACCAAAAAATTCAGCCATTATAGACTGTACAATATTAATTGACATGGAGAAAGCCAGTTTGGTTTCTGTCTCTCTAGGCCCCCCTCCACTTGTATAAAATACTAAAAAATTCAGCCATTATAGACTGTACAATATTAATTGACATGGAGAAAGACAGTTTGGGGTCACTCTGTCTCTCTAGGCCCCCCTCCACTTGTATAAAATACCAAAAAATTCAGCCATTATAGACTGTACAATATTAATTGACATGGAGAAAGCCAGTTTGGTTTCTGTCTCTCTAGGCCCCCCTCCACTTGTATAAAATACTAAAAAATTCAGCCATTATAGACTGTACAATATTAATTGACATGGAGAAAGACAGTTTGGGGTCACTCTGTCTCTCTAGGCCCCCCTCCACTTGTATAAAATACCAAAAAATTCAGCCATTATAGACTGTACAATATTAATTGACATGGAGAAAGCCAGTTTGGTTTCTGTCTCTCTAGGCCCCCCTCCACTTGTATAAAATACTAAAAAATTCAGCCATTATAGACTGTACAATATTAATTGACATGGAGAAAGACAGTTTGGGGTCACTCTGTCTCTCTAGGCCCCCCTCCACTTGTATAAAATACCAAAAAATTCAGCCATTATAGACTGTACAATATTAATTGACATGGAGAAAGCCAGTTTGGTTTCTGTCTCTCTAGGCCCCCCTCCACTTGTATAAAATACTAAAAAATTCAGCCATTATAGACTGTACAATATTAATTGACATGGAGAAAGACAGTTTGGGGTCACTCTGTCTCTCTAGGCCCCCCTCCACTTGTATAAAATACCAAAAAATTCAGCCATTATAGACTGTACAATATTAATTGACATGGAGAAAGCCAGTTTGGTTTCTGTCTCTCTAGGCCCCCCTCCACTTGTATAAAATACTAAAAAATTCAGCCATTATAGACTGTACAATATTAATTGACATGGAGAAAGCCAGTTTGGTTTCTGTCTCTCTAGGCCCCCCTCCACTTGTATAAAATACTAAAAAATTCAGCCATTATAGACTGTACAATATTAATTGACATGGAGAAAGACAGTTTGGGGTCACTCTGTCTCTCTAGGCCCCCCTCCACTTGTATAAAATACCAAAAAATTCAGCCATTATAGACTGTACAATATTAATTGACATGGAGAAAGCCAGTTTGGTTTCTGTCTCTCTAGGCCCCCCTCCACTTGTATAAAATACTAAAAAATTCAGCCATTATAGACTGTACAATATTAATTGACATGGAGAAAGACAGTTTGGGGTCACTCTGTCTCTCTAGGCCCCCCTCCACTTGTATAAAATACCAAAAAATTCAGCCATTATAGACTGTACAATATTAATTGACATGGAGAAAGCCAGTTTGGTTTCTGTCTCTCTAGGCCCCCCTCCACTTGTATAAAATACTAAAAAATTCAGCCATTATAGACTGTACAATATTAATTGACATGGAGAAAGACAGTTTGGGGTCACTCTGTCTCTCTAGGCCCCCCTCCACTTGTATAAAATACCAAAAAATTCAGCCATTATAGACTGTACAATATTAATTGACATGGAGAAAGCCAGTTTGGTTTCTGTCTCTCTAGGCCCCCCTCCACTTGTATAAAATACTAAAAAATTCAGCCATTATAGACTGTACAATATTAATTGACATGGAGAAAGACAGTTTGGGGTCACTCTGTCTCTCTAGGCCCCCCTCCACTTGTATAAAATACTAAAAAATTCAGCCATTATAGACTGTACAATATTAATTGACATGGAGAAAGACAGTTTGGGGTCACTCTGTCTCTCTAGGCCCCCCTCCACTTGTATAAAATACCAAAAAATTCAGCCATTATAGACTGTACAATATTAATTGACATGGAGAAAGCCAGTTTGGTTTCTGTCTCTCTAGGCCCCCCTCCACTTGTATAAAATACTAAAAAATTCAGCCATTATAGACTGTACAATATTAATTGACATGGAGAAAGACAGTTTGGGGTCACTCTGTCTCTCTAGGCCCCCCTCCACTTGTATAAAATACCAAAAAATTCAGCCATTATAGACTGTACAATATTAATTGACATGGAGAAAGACAGTTTGGGGTCACTCTGTCTCTCTAGGCCCCCCTCCACTTGTATAAAATACCAAAAAATTCAGCCATTATAGACTGTACAATATTAATTGACATGGAGAAAGCCAGTTTGGTTTCTGTCTCTCTAGGCCCCCCTCCACTTGTATAAAATACTAAAAAATTCAGCCATTATAGACTGTACAATATTATGAAAAATGGACAAAGCCAGTTTAGGGTCACTCTGTCTATGACACCCTACCCTTAAGGATAAATTGCCCTAACAGCAGCCTTTCAAGATGGTATGTGATATGGAAATGCCACAAGTCCCTTTCCTCTTTGGGGGTAGATTGCACCCTACACTTACATAGAAAGTTTTAAAAAGATGTTATCGGCATCATCTTCAGCTTCATCCTCACCCTCATCAGTGTGTACGTCATCATCACAGACTATCAATTCATCGCCGCTTGAATCCGCCATTAGAGAACAGTCAGTGCTTGGATGTCTTGGATGGTGAAGGCCTTCCTCGTGGAAGATGTAGTTCATTTTTATAAACATCATTTTCTCCACATTTTTGGGAAGTAACCTTCTACGGCGATCACTGACTAAGTTCCCTGCTGTGCTGAACACTCGTTCAGAGTACACACTGGAGGGTGGGCAGCTTAGGTATTGCAAAGCAAGTTTGTACATGGGTTTCCAAATGGCCTGCTTTTCTTCCCAGTAAGGAAAGGGACTGTCTGACATTTCCATATCAACTACCTCTTGAAAGTAATCCTCCACCATCCTTTGCATGTTTATACTCATATTGGATGGACTTATGGGCAAAGTGACACTTTTTTTTGAAAAATCCTTCAAACCAGCCCAGATGTTAAATTGTTCTCGTCTGCCCCCTGTGTCTTCCCTGCTTCTTTTTTGGAAATTTAATTTTTTACGAGCAACAGCTTGAGAAAGTGAAGGAGGACACGTCGTCAAGCCGAGGCCCAGTTCAGCGGCCAACTTGCTGAGCAATAGCTCCTTGCAAAAGTTCACATCTCGCTCATTTACAAGTAAAGACTCAATGTAGGTTTTAAACCTTGGATCAAGCACAGTGGCCAAAACGTACTGATCCGAGTTCAAGATCTTAATAACTCGAGGATCATTGTGAAGCGAATTAAGTACTTGATCGACAAGGCCAACATACTTTGCTGAATTGCTTGCTTTCAGCTCCTCCTTCATTTTCTCAAGCTGCTTTTCCAATAGTCTAATTAAAGGAATGACTTGGCTCAAACTAGCAGAGTCTGCACTGACCTCACATGTCACAACTTCAAATGGTTTCAGCACCTTGCACAGCACTGAAAGGATTCCCCACTGTGCAAGAGTGAAATACATCCCCCCTCCTTTCCCAATGTCATGACTTGTGCAATATGCTTGGATGGCTTTGCGCTGTTCCTCCATCCTCTGAAGCATGTACAGGGTGGAATTCCACCGAGTTACCACCTCTTGCTTAAGTTGGTGGCAGGGCAAGTTAAACTGCTCTTGGAGCTGCTGTAATCTCCTACATGCTGTGGCTGAATGCCTGAAATGGCCTGAAATTTTACGGGCCACCGAAAGCATCTCCTGCACCTCACGGTTATTTCGTAGGAAGCTCTGCACCACCAAGTTGATGGTGTGAGCAAAACAGGGAATATGTTGGAAATCACCCAGCTGTAATGCTCGCACTATATTGTTGGCGTTATCTGAAATGACATACCCTGGGGAGAGTCCGAGTGGTATAAGCCATGCATCAATCACATCTCTCAGTTTGCGTAACAAATTGTCAGCCGTATGCCTGTTAGTGAAGCCGGTGATACAAAGAGTGGCCTGCCTGTGACAAATGTTACGTAGTGGTGTACATGCTGCTGCTGTTCCTGCTGGTGAAGGTGAATGACCAACCCAGTGGGCTGTCACAGTCATATAGTCTTTGGTTTGGCCACTTCCACTTGTCCACATATCTGTGGTTAAGTGAACAGTGGGCAGAATGGCATTTTTCAGCGCAATCTCTACATTTTTACACACTTTTTGGTATAGTTGTGGAATAGCTTTACGGGAGAAATGGTGTCGCGATGGAATTCTGTAACGCGGACACAAAACCTCAATTAACTGTGAAAAACCAGCTGCGTTTATTGTGGAGATTGGACGCAGATCTAACACTAACATTGCAGCCATGGCGTCTGTGATTCGCTTGGCGACTGGGTGACTGCTGTCATATTTGCTTCCCCTCGCAAATGATTGTTTCACAGTTAATTGCTGAAATGTAGGACTGCTCATTTTATTCACCTGCCTCTGGGATGACGATTCACCCCCAGCAGCAGCAACAGCAGCAGCAGGACTAACGCTTTCTTCAGAGGAATCAATAATAGTGCCGGAGTCATCCAGCCTTAAGTGGGATGCCGGGCTAACTCCGAGCGCTACTGAGGATATTGATGAGGATGGTGTGGTGGGTGTATTTTGTAGCCGTCGGTATGTCGGTGAGCGGAGGGTCTTAGCTGATGAGGGAGTGCTTGTATTCTTTTGGGAAGAACTTTCAGCTTTTCCCAACACTTTGCCATGAACTCTCGTTAAATGGCGTAACATAGACGAGGTTCCAAGATGGTTAAGGTCCCTCCCTCGACTGACTGTGGCTTCACATACACTACAAATGGCTATACAATTGTTGTCTGGATTTGGGTAGAAATAATTCCACACATAAGAAGTGGATTTTTTTGTTTTATGCCCAGGCATGACAATGGCCTTTTTCTTGTCACGTGCCAGAACTGCTGCCACTGGTGCAGGACTTACACAAACAACCTCATCCTCATCAACATCCTCATTAGCGCCCTCGTCGCCTACACAAATCTCCCCCTCATCCTCTTCTAATTCCAAAGTGGCATCCTCAATTTGGGTATCACCGGCTACACTCGGGCTATTAAGGCACACATCAGCAGAATGCTCACGATTAGACATCCCACTGTTGGATGGACTCTCCACAGGGATTGTTGTCATTTGTGAATCAGAGCAAATATTCTCCTGTAATGCCTCACTGGTATCTTGCAGCTCAGCTTTGACGCGTAACAGTAGTTGTGCACCAATTGTAGCCTGGGTAACTTTTTGGGATCTGCCACTAATAGCCAAAGGTGAAGGCCTCATTCTCTCTTTGCCACTGCGTGTGTAGAATGGCATGCTTGCAATTTTTTTTTTATCGTCACTTAACTTTTGCTCAGTTACACTTCTTTTTCGCTTCAATACAGTAAAATTTTTTTTGGTTTTTGTTTTTTGCACTAATTTGAAAACACTCTGTTGTTTGACATCGCCTTGGCCAGATGATGTACTGGGAACACTAACATCAGGACTGGTGACAGAACCTGGTTGCTCATTTAGATCATATGTGGACTGCTTTGAATCCATTCTGAGCGCAAACCACTGAGGAGTGCTAAAAATTATTGAGTAGATACTGCTGACAGATATGACTTTTGACAGCCAGAAATATTAATGCACAATTAGGGAGGACACCCCAAAAACACTGAGGAGTGCTAAAAATTATTGAGTAGATACTGCTGACAGATATGACTTTTGACAGCCAGAAATATTAATGCACAATTAGGGAGGACACCCCAAAAACACTGAGGAGTGCTAAAAATTATTGAGTAGATACTGCTGACAGATATGACTTTTGACAGCCAGAAATATTAATGCACAATTAGGGAGGACACCCCAAAAACACTGAGGAGTGCTAAAAATTATTGAGTAGATACTGCTGACAGATATGACTTTTGACAGCCAGAAATATTAATGCACAATTAGGGAGGACACCCCAAAAACACTGAGGTGTGCTACAAATTATTGAGTAGATACTGCTGACAGATATGACTTTTGACAGCCAGAAATATTAATGCACAATTAGGGAGGACACCCCAAAAACACTGAGGAGTGCTAAAAATTATTGAGTAGATACTGCTGACAGATATGACTTTTGACAGCCAGAAATATTAATGCACAATTAGGGAGGACACCCCAAAAACACTGAGGAGTGCTAAAAATTATTGAGTAGATACTGCTGACAGATATGACTTTTGACAGCCAGAAATATTAATGCACAATTAGGGAGGACACCCCAAAAACACTGAGGAGTGCTAAAAATTATTGAGTAGATACTGCTGACAGATATGACTTTTGACAGCCAGAAATATTAATGCACAATTAGGGAGGACACCCCAAAAACACTGAGGAGTGCTAAAAATTATTGAGTAGATACTGCTGACAGATATGACTTTTGACAGCCAGAAATATTAATGCACAATTAGGGAGGACACCCCAAAAACACTGAGGAGTGCTAAAAATTATTGAGTAGATACTGCTGACAGATATGACTTTTGACAGCCAGAAATATTAATGCACAATTAGGGAGGACACCCCAAAAACACTGAGGAGTGCTAAAAATTATTGAGTAGATACTGCTGACAGATATGACTTTTGACAGCCAGAAATATTAATGCACAATTAGGGAGGACACCCCAAAAACACTGAGGTGTGCTACAAATTATTGAGTAGATACTGCTGACAGATATGACTTTTGACAGCCAGAAATATTAATGCACAATTAGGGAGGACACCCCAAAAACACTGAGGAGTGCTAAAAATTATTGAGTAGATACTGCTGACAGATATGACTTTTGACAGCCAGAAATATTAATGCACAATTAGGGAGGACACCCCAAAAACACTGAGGAGTGCTAAAAATTATTGAGTAGATACTGCTGACAGATATGACTTTTGACAGCCAGAAATATTAATGCACAATTAGGGAGGACACCCCAAAAACACTGAGGAGTGCTAAAAATTATTGAGTAGATACTGCTGACAGATATGACTTTTGACAGCCAGAAATATTAATGCACAATTAGGGAGGACACCCCAAAAACACTGAGGAGTGCTAAAAATTATTGAGTAGATACTGCTGACAGATATGACTTTTGACAGCCAGAAATATTAATGCACAATTAGGGAGGACACCCCAAAAACACTGAGGTGTGCTACAAATTATTGAGTAGATACTGCTGACAGATATGACTTTTGACAGCCAGAAATATTAATGCACAATTAGGGAGGACACCCCAAAAACACTGAGGAGTGCTAAAAATTATTGAGTAGATACTGCTGACAGATATGACTTTTGACAGCCAGAAATATTAATGCACAATTAGGGAGGACACCCCAAAAACACTGAGGAGTGCTAAAAATTATTGAGTAGATACTGCTGACAGATATGACTTTTGACAGCCAGAAATATTAATGCACAATTAGGGAGGACACCCCAAAAACACTGAGGAGTGCTAAAAATTATTGAGTAGATACTGCTGACAGATATGACTTTTGACAGCCAGAAATATTAATGCACAATTAGGGAGGACACCCCAAAAACACTGAGGAGTGCTAAAAATTATTGAGTAGATACTGCTGACAGATATGACTTTTGACAGCCAGAAATATTAATGCACAATTAGGGAGGACACCCCAAAAACACTGAGGAGTGCTAAAAATTATTGAGTAGATACTGCTGACAGATATGACTTTTGACAGCCAGAAATATTAATGCACAATTAGGGAGGACACCCCAAAAACACTGAGGTGTGCTACAAATTATTTAGTAGATACTGCTGACAGATATGACTTTTGACAGCCAGAAATATTAATGCACAATTATGGGGGACACCCCAAAAGCGCTGGGGAGTGCCAAATATGAAGAAAAAATAATAAACCTCTATCCTCCTCTCTGCACTAGCGATTTTGGTTAGAGCAATTGCAAGAACAATATGGTATTCTCTGTCCCTGCTCTAATTAGCCTATGACTACACCCTGCTCTCTCCCTCTGTCAAATGGCGATGGATTGCTGTGGAGGCGTGTATTTATAAAGTTGAAGTATCGCGAGAACCGAGTCCCGAGATCCGACGACGTCACAATGACGTTCGGCCTCGATTTGGATTCGGAATGGGCGGGAGAGTACCGAGCTGCTCAGCTCGGTACTCGGATACCCAAAGTTCGGGTGGGTTCGGTTCTCGGAGAACCGGACCCGCCCATCTCTAACAATTATACACTGATATGGCAAATGAAAAAGCAAATGCTGTAATTTAGGACACTGGTATGTCTATACCACACAGCCCCATGATATAACAGTATAAGCAGTCTTCTGACTTGAGCAGCTTACTGAATGGGAGGGGAGGGTGTTATATAGCAGTGTTACCTGCTATAAGTGCAGCGATCGTGTGTCTGTCACAGCACTTATTTCAGTAGGTTGCTGTAGATCAGTCTTCCTGTGACTTATTCCACGTCCTCCTCTGACTCCGCCCACCCACAAAGCGCCACTTTATTGTAGGAATTCGCTACACAACCCGCCCACAAAAAAGAAAAACTGAATGCACCAATCGCAAAATGGTAACAGAGAAAAAAAAACGATTATGCAGCCTGAGGACTTGAAGAACGTGTCCAAGCCCCAAAACAAGCTACCCGCAGCAGTGAAAAAAAACCTGCAACTTCACAAAAAAAGAAGCCCAATTCCGCTTGTTATAAGCGGAATTGGCAACTATGGTTAGGAGGAGGAGAGGGAGGGGGGGACAGGGAGGAGAAGTAACTGAGACCAAAAACGGGACTCCCGGTGGCCCAGTGAGTCATTGGTGAAGGGAGTCAAGTTGATATTGGTCACCAGTCATATCAAATTATAAGAAGGAAGTGGAGATATCCTGGGAATGAGAACTAGAGGTATTTGTGCGGCTTTTTTAATAAAATAGTGCAAGTGGAATGATGCACAACCGTGAAGCGTCTAATAAAGTGCTGTACAGTGAAAATAGGATGCGGTATGTCTGCATCCTATATTACCCCTCCAGTTATCACATGATTTTAAGGGTACTCCTTCAGGAAAAAAATCCCAGAATAGCTCTCAGTGTAAATAATAGTAATAATAATAATAATAGTAATAATAGTAATAATAATAATTTGAGCTCTCTAGTTGCTGTAAAAATGTAAAAATATTTTGTCATGTCCCCCCAAGGTCTACTCTGACCTCATGGGGAAAACACTAATAAAAAAACCTATAAAAGTAAAAAATAATAAAATAAAAAAGTACACCTTTTCTTTTAGCCTCTATAACGTTTACACAATAGACAGGACAAATATGGGATTACATTAAGGACATATATCATTAGGGTGCAATAGTTGCTTGAAAATAATGATCATGGAAAATTGACTTTCTGTACTATTTAGGTTTTAGGCTTTCATAAAATAAAAAATAATCATTTACTGTTTATTTAAAAACTCTACTAAAATATTGATCTGTCCCCAAGAAAACCTAAAAAATCTAAAATTCACTCTGATACTCTTACAAATAAAAAAGTTGTTTCACCAGCACATAGCAAAAATGCTAAATTAAAGTGTCTATACTGTAAGTCCCCATGTTTTACCGCAATTTCAATCTATCCTCTTTTAGCTTCCCGATGACCACTCTATGCACCCATCCTCCACCTCTTGACTCATTATTAGGGTTATGTCTAGTGTCTTATCTATGACCATTCTAACTATAGAGTCCATTTATATCTATTTATATCTGTACACTGGTACATTCACATCCAATTGTAAAGTAGAGTTTCAGGAAGAAGCTAATTTTTAATCCTATGCTCTCTGTTTTCCCACTAGTATAACTGTGTCACAACTCTGAAAGATTAATTTTGTTAGTCTCTAACAAGATTAATTTGTACTGGGCTTCTGTTAGCAGCCCTGCCCACCATTTTTCATAATGCGCAGATAGAGTTATAAATCACTCCAGTAATTTCCTGTTAGGCCAACTTCAATCTACAATTTACTCTTCACACTCTACAGAAACAACACTTATTAAAGTAATAAATTATTTACTGTATGTACTGTTAGATTTAAACGTCACTACTGCCTTTGATTCCCCTTAATATATATGAAACATTTGATGCTTTTGATCTCGCTAGTGTCTTGCTATACTTCTGACTTGTTCTTTAGTGTTTCTTACTGTATCTCTTTATTGTGGCTTGTGATTGGTTCTCCTACTCATCCTTTCCCCCGAGGAACACAGGGGCCGTGGGAAAAGCAGTTCCACTACTAGGTGGCAGGGCAGTTTTAAGCACATAAACTGATCAGACTACCAGACTAACTTGCTGACCTTACTGATCATACCTTTCAGTACTCACAAGGGGCCTGAGCCTTTAAGGAGAGCAAAGCAAAAAAAAGGAGTATCTTTGCACCTGGGCAAAACAATGTTGCATTTAAAATGTGGGGACAGATTTATAGTTGGGGTAGGGCATGTCCTAAATTAACTTTAAATTTTAGTGTAAAAATAAAGCTATCAAGTATTTTGCTTATGTGCAAAATAATAAACTAATTTGCACCCCTTGCACTGTAACATGGTTTGCCCCGGAGAACATTTACTCCTTTTTTTGCCTTACTTTCCTTAATGACTCAGGCCCAAGGGTGGATTTGCTAACATTACACTTACAACTTGCACTGAACCACAGCAACCAATCAGTTATTATCTGTTTATTGCAAGTTAGACACTAAAAGCATTTGTCCGATTGGCTGATATGATATGTGCAACTTTTGCACTTAAACACAATTGTTAATAAATTAGCCCTACTGACACTTCACAACCTTCACACACTTTGGGGGAAATTCAATTCCCGTGTTGTTGTTTAGAACATCCCGGGGTGCGCACACTTACCGTTAGTATGGTAATTGCTGTACGTTATTATCGTTACTCCGGTAATTTCAAAGCTGATTTCTGCTCCCTAAACCGCGAGCAGAAATCCACGTTGAAATTACCATACTAACAATGCAGGGAATTGAATTCCCCCTGTGTTTTAATACCCTCTTAGATTTTAAGCTTTTATGGGCAAATTCTCGTTCCTATTATTGTGCACAATTGCTATAGTGCAGTGCTGTGGGAGATATTGGTGTATTGTAGTTTAATAATAATAATTTAGAAAAATTGACCTCAAATATGCTAAATCTCCCTTCCTCCCCGCTAGTTAATATACCTTGTTCCAAAAATTTAAATGATGTTTTGCATTAGTGCTATTAGTAGCTATACCTCATTCCACCCAAGTCACCCAAGATTGATAAGACCTTGGCCGTTATAAAGAGCAATGATACACTCATGTTGCCACTGACAATATCTTGCAATGCTAATCTGAATAACAAAATAAGCCTATCATTTTTAAAAACAAAAGTAGGAAGAAAGAGCTCTTGTTAGTGTGTGGAGTGTACTCATAACCTATTCCAGTGGATCCCAAACTTTCTCAGTTCGAGGCACCCTCAGGGTCTCCATAATTTTTTCAAGGCACCCCCAATCAAAATAATTACCAAGTTGCCCAAGCCTTGCTTACCACCAGCCCTAGCCAAGGCACCCCAGTGAGACTGCTACGGCACCCCTGGGAGCCGTGGTACCCAGTTTGGGAACCACTGACCTATTCTATAAAGTCCTCTCAAAGACTCCATGCACAAAACATAACACACTGGCTTTCTGCATGAAGCCAGATGGTTCCCAAAAGCCCTCTTACTGACGCAAGATATTTAAGACAAAAAATAAAAGATTTTAAAGATCAGTATTTTATTAAAAAAAGAAGAAAAGGTTTCATTGATAAAGTTCAAATGTAATTGTAGGCAGAACTTACAGGTGACATTTTTATTTTGCCGACATAAGCATTTTCGTCAAAAAATGAAAATCTAAATTTTGGTCACATTTGGCTGTCATGTATTTAAGGTCTGGTGGCTCGTTAAACTCTGCATTAAACTTTCTTACCATGCTGTTTTAGAGATGCCGGAAGCAACAATTATGCGTTTCACTTAAAAACCTCAGCAGGTATAGGTACAAGCTATTTCTCAACCTGCGCCATAGGAAGGCAGCAGTTGATACAGTAGTAACAAGCATGATATCCAGGAAACAGAAGTTGATCATTTTACAATTCACTATATTTATGCTCCTCTTGTAATTGTTTCTGAAGCATAAGCCTAAAAAATTTACTTTCATATCTGGAATTTAGATACACAAAGTACAACATGGTACTATCATTATGCAAAAATGTTGAACTACTCGGAGTGTTTTAGATTAGTTTGGAACCATATGAAAGGCTATTTTAAGAAGAGAACTGGTAAACTCACTTCCTACAGTGGGAGAAGATGTTATTGTTCTGTTACAGTTTTAAAGACTTCTGCAGCCAACTGTCTGGGGATTTCTGAGCCACATCATGAGGCTCTACTTATCTTTATAACAGATTATAATAAGATAAATCCTGTGGGATAAAGCTTCTAATTTTCTTAAATAAAGTCTCATGAAATGCAGATGTTCTAGTTTTGGGACTTTCCATGCAGACAAAAAAAAATCAAGCATTTACAGTTGTGGCCAAAAATATTGGCACCCTTACACTTTTTTCATATAACATCACAATTTCCTCTAAGCATAAGGTAAAATGAACAATGGTATTTAATTCTCACTCTGTTAATTTTTTTTGTTTCTGAATGTAATACTTTATATCCTTTTAAATAACAACACTGAAAGATATGGCATTGAGAAAATTATTGACACCCTAGACTTAATACTTCATAGCACAGCCTTTGAGCAAAATTAATGCACTCAACCACTTCCCATCGTCCAATAAACCACTTCCTATCATTTTTTCTATTGGCAGTTTGCTCTACTCTTCTTCTACAATCTACTCCAGTTCTTCCAGAATTGAAGGGTGTTCAGCATCTTGTCTTGAACCATTCCTGGGTGATTTTTGAATCACTGAAGGTTTGACTGTAGGCAAGATGTTCTTTTAATTTTGCTTTCTATAAACATATGGATTATGTGCTCTACCAAAAAGTTCTAATTTATTCCCATCTGTCCACAAGACATTCTCCCAGAAAGAGTTGGCTTGTTCAGGTGTATTCTGGCAAACTCCAATTGGACTTTCTAATGTCTCTCTCTCAGCAATGAGGCCCTCCTACAAAACAGCCCCTTTAATTCAGTTGGCGACTGAGTTGAAAGTATTGTATCTTTTGTCTGAAGGTCAGCTTGAACCTGCTTCTACTGTTAATCAAGCTGCTTTCTCCAACATTCAAGCAATCCTGCGCTACAATTTTCACTCAAGCTGTCTCTTTCGAGAGAGGTTGGCTACAGTGCTATATGGGCTTTAAACTTCCTAATAGCATTATGTACGGTAGAAAGGGACACATAAAGGTCTTTGAAGATTGCAGCCTTGAGATTTTCCATGTTTGGCTATAATCCTCCAACTGACCTCCTCAGACAGATTTCAGACTTTCTTTTCTCCATGATCATTACAGTACACGCAGTGACACCCAACAGGAGAATAAGTCATTTTCTGTATTCAAGCTTGTTTATTGAGTGATTTTTATGTTGCAGGCACCTGCTACTCATCACACGTGAGTTAAGTTCCAAAGTGAAGGAGAATCTACGACTTATTACTAAATGATCTATGAATGTATTAGTGAATCATCAGACACAAAACAAATTCTGTAAAGTGCAGGCCGTTAGCTTGAATACCATAGACAGAAGTATTTTTTTTTACATGTTATTTCTCTGAATCCACAAACAATATAAAAGCTGGAGGACATTTGCAAATAGGGTTTAGAAATAGGGTACCAAAAGAAAAGATGGGGATGCTGATGTCTCCCTGGTGGAGAAAAGCAACATTTTTAAGATGAAGATAATATTTGTAACTCCTTGGACCTGTACTATGCACAAGTTACTGATTGTGTCAATTTGTAAGTCATTCACCTTGGTATCTGTGTACTCTGTCTCCACGTGAATTTTGATAGGAGTTAGGAGTCTTCATGGTAAAAGACTTACCTCCTACCAGTATTTGAACCAGGAAACCTCTGTCCATCAGCATCATCATCAGCAATTTATATAGCGCTACTAATTCCGCAGCACTGAACAGAGAACTCACTCACATGAGTCCCTGCCTCATAGAGCTTACAATATAAATACCCTAACATACACACAGACAGAGAGAGACAAAGGTCAATTTAATAGCAGCCAATTAACCTACCAGTATGTTTTTGAAGTGTGGGAGGAAACCGGAGCACCCGGAGGAAACCCATACAAACACAGGGAGAACATATAAACACCACACAGATAAGGCCATGGTCGGGAATCAAACTCATGAACCCAGTGCTGCAAGGCAGAAGGGCTAACCACTAAGCCACTGTGCTCAAATCAGCAATTCTGAGTGTAAATAACACAGTTTGACTTCTAAATTGCAATAGCACGCTAAGTTCATGCAATGTAAATGCTCCTCATGAAGTTCTATAGTATTTATTTCCTCTCTATTGTTGACTGTCTTATTTTCCCGATACCTGATTTCCACCCACTTTTAGGAAAGGTAATGATGAGAGAAGGGGGGAAGTTAAATCGGAAATATGTATGTGTTGCTTCCAACATGAACTGAGTGACTTTCCTGTAAGCAAATTACATTTTGTTATTACAGCAATGTACAGATAAATGCATATCATTTGGACAAATGGTGAGATCGAGAGCCTGTCACACACATCCATCGTTCCGTTCTTCCCTGACCACACTGAATTTCTTAGATTTTTTATTTTGAGGGCGCAGGAATAAAACAGGACGATCAAGCAGATCTTCTGCAGCTCAGGGTTTGCTCACTATACCCCTTGTCACAAATAAATGCACTTAGAGGACTCAGGGCCGATGCTGAGTTTGAACGCATATGTTGCCAAAATGAGTAAAATGTGCTAAATAAATGACACAATTACTGCAACTCAGCATAATATGTTAAATGCTTCTGAACGATTAGCGCATATGATCAAATATATCTATTAATTGCATTGCATCAATGTAGCTCATTGCAGTTAGACCCCTTGTAGCGTCTAACTGCATTTAAGCAATCAGAGCAATTGATCATCATCTTCAGAACAGATCTTGCACCAGGTATCGAGCAGATGCAACAGATGTACCCACCAGAGCCGTAACTAGGGTGGTGCGGGCGGTGCCGTCGCCCCGAGCGCAAGCCCGAGGGGGCGCAGCAGCCGCCCGCTACCTTCCCCTCTGTGACACAAAGTAAAAAAAAAATATCTAAAAAAAATAAGATAAAATAAAAAAATATTGCCCCCCCCCCCGCAACTCATGCAGGGGGGGTGCCGCGAGTCGGGGGAGGGGGGGTCGGGTGCCGCGAGTCGGGGGAGGGGCTAGTGTGGTGGCTGGTCAAACAATGATCACACTGTCTGTCTGTCAGACAGTGTGTATAAAGTTATTTGTCAGGACCCGCCCCCTCCCCTTCCAGGATGCTGTGCTCCGCTCCACCCCCCCCTCTGAAAAGAAAGTGAGGAGCGGCCATTGCTGAGCAGAGAGAGTGAGTCCCCTGCATCTACTGCTGACTGCTATGCTGACCATCCAGGAGGGAAGAAAAATAGGTAAGTAAATGTTATATTGTAATTAAAATATATATTTAAAAAAAAAAAATAGGAAATAGGGTGCTCCATCCAGGAGCAAAAACTGAGGGAGTGTAGTGGGGAAGCAAAAGCTATGGGGGCAGGGGACATGAAAATGTATAATGATTATTTTTTGGTATTGTGTTTTTTGGTATTTTGCATTTATGTATTCTCCCCTGTCCCTCTCATCTACCCCACCTGTCCCACCTTCTCCACAGTCCCTCTCATCTACCCCCCTGTGCCACCTTCTCCCCAGTTCCTCTCATCTACTCCCCCCCATGTGCCACCTTGTCCCCAGGCCCTCTCATCTACTACCCCCTCTGTGCCACCTTGTCCCCAGGCTCTCTCATCTACTACCCCCTCTGTGCCACCTTGTCCCCAGGCCCTTTCATCTACTACCCCCTCTGTGCCACCTTGTCCCCAGGCCCACCTTCTCCCCTGTCCCTCTCATCTACCCCCTTGCACCATCTTCTCCCCTATTCCTCTTACTTGTCATCCTGCAGCCCACTTCCAGCACTGGGTTTATATGTATTTAAAATTCCAAATTTATATAGTGTATGTCGTGTAAAGTACAGGAAATAGAAAATTTGTCATTTTCATATTCATAATCTATGATTTCTATTTTCCTCCACATAGTGTCTATTGCAAAAAATACAGGTGTAGCCAAGGGCTCTTATATTTCTTCCCTATAGTGAGAGAAATTTGTATAGGTTACACCTGTATTTTTGAGGCTACCAACTACACAGCAATGCAAAAAAATTCATTCAGTAAAGTGCTAGCCACACCCCCACATTAGGTTGGCCACACCCACTTGGCAAATGTCACTCCCACTTAGATGGGGGGCGCCGGTGCCCTGTCTCGCCCAGGGCACTAAAATGTCTAGTTACGGCACTGGTACCCACCGCTGATTCTACCACATTTACATGAACACTTATTTGCTCTACCTGACAATTGCTTGACAGCCACATTCCTTGCCCCATCCTGTCTCTCTATGTGTAAGGACATCTATGTGTAAAATGTGTTAGAATCTGCATATGGATGTATCTCTATGCATTTCTTGTACTCAGTACAATACAATCAAACTCTCTGGGAGTGCTTGTTAAGTATATGTTGCACTATGCTTCAGGTAGGCTTTCAGAAGATGCTTTGAACGTTCTGTTAAAAGTGAGGACAAAGTACAAATTTCTGTTTTTTTATATATTATTTTTACAATGTGCATGTGTTCAATGCCTAAGGGTTAACTGTTTTCCATTGAGTTGCAACATTGTTGCAACAAAGTAAATCTATCTGTAATCTTAACAGCTTGTCAAGTTTTAATGTAGATAAAAAGGACAGGAGTGAGAGATATGAATACTATTATTTCAAAACTTGATACATATCAGATGAAATCTACAGTTCATATGTAGAGAGGCAACAAACAACTTTGATATATGCCTTTTTTACTATTAGAAGGTATCAAAAGAGGTAATAATAGTCTTTTTCCAATCATACTTATCATCAATGGGGTATATGAATGTTAATATATGTGCAGTTTTCTTTAAAATCAAGTTTGTTGGGCACGCTTAAGGCAGGGGAGATTGCAGTTGTTGTAAGCTACATTGGTTTCAACATTCCAATGAGTTCAATACAAGCTGAATATTATTATAACTGTATAACTGTATAACCTTCTGTCTATAAAAACTAATGACAGAGCAGAAAAATAGACAGGACACTTGTGCAGTGCCCACTCTAATAACTAAGTATCATAATTAATAACTTTGCTAAATTCTGCAGTGCATTATCTACGCACCCGCTTGTCATTTCTGCTCAACCCCTTTACTCTACCCATGGGTTTGTTAAAGACATCTTAAATGGGGATACTGTTGACCAAAATCCCTGAACAACTTTTCAGGTAACAGCCCTATCTAAATATGTATCTCATCTAAATCTTTCTCACTACAATTCCATGTCCATATATGATGAAAACCTATGATATGCCCTTGCTTTTTTTTATTAACCTGTGCACTTCTAAAACAATTAGAGTTGGTGATATTACCCCTAAAATGGAAATTAAAGTGCAAAAAAGTCTGCTGACTACACAGGTTACGACAGAGAATGGTGAAAAAGATACAAACTTTCTTCTGCGGTCCATCCCCCAATCATTCTAACTTTGCCAACAATATATTGAAGATACTTTGCAAATTGCTGTAGCCATAATTTAATTAAAATCCTAAAAAATGATAGCCCCCAGTTTTTCAGACTTAATGTAATGAAATCCATTATCTTGATTTCGGGGGATGAGTGATGATTTTTTTTTTACGGAGGACTTATAGTAAATGTGAGAAAATGATTTCTTGTATTTCATCTCGCTACTGGAAATAGAAGTGGAAAGTAAAGTTGCACATTAGTTAATTAATCTATTGATTAGGTAAAGTAATAAGTTAATGCAAAGTCTGCACTGACCATCATACCGTATCAATAGAGAAGGCCAATAATGATATTGAAATTTTCATTGGTTCCAACTCAAATTATAAGGATGTCATGATGTGGCATTCCTTTTCCGCCAAACCTCAGCATTTTCACCTTAATGACAATAATGGATTTCAGATTTTATTCTTACTGAGTAAATTGTTAATTGACATAAAATTTTGCATGATTCATAAATTATTTATTAATATCCATAAAGAAAGGCATAAACCAATCCATATACCTGATAAAAGTCAAACTGTGTACATTTGGTTTAACTCACAATCCCCAGAAACTAATTCAATTATTACTTGTCATCAGTCTTGGAAAATTAAATTAATTTTAACCTTGATTTGTTTTTAAAGAATATATTCCTTAACAGATAATAGTCTATTTTGACTCTATCCAACATCTTATTTTTGATACAATATATCAGTGTTTGTCCCAACCTCTGTAATATATCAAATGCAATTGAGACAACTTTTCTACTAAGTCAAACTCATAGCTTCTAACAATCCTGCTGTTTGTGAGACGAGATCAGGTGCATGAGTACGCAAGATTGGGGGATGTGGTTGAACGAATTAAGGTAGAACAAGGTGGTAAATACACGTGTGCTTATTCATTTGAGTGGGAATGTTGCCAGATATGCATATACTAGACAAAAGACAAAGGGTTTCTATTTAATATGTTTGGTCTCATTGTCTGCCAATCATATAGCTGTTGTCTGACTTTTCACAACTATGTACATATACTTTCTATCTATCTATCTATCTATCTATCTATCTATCTATCTATCTATCTATCTATATATATATATATATATATATATATATATATATATATATATATAAAACTGTCTTTTTGTTTTCTATACATATATGGGCATGTATTTTGCCATGCAGCTGGCTGCGTGTACAATATGGGATATACGGAGCGAGCGCTAATTTTTTCTCTGGTTTTGCTTCAAAGTATTGCCTTACTGTCATAGCAGCTGTCCATGTTTTCATTTCGTTAGCACTGACAACTGCCTTTTTGTTTTTACATATATATATATATATATATATATATATATATATATATATATATATATATATAAATGTAGTTAAGATGGAATTTGGTAGCATGGACACATGACCTTAACTAATCTGATAAAGCCTGATGCATTGATGGCGGAAATTGGGCGCACACCCAATGCTCACATAGTTGTTATGGCTTTAGGGATCTGCTGTGCAACTGGATGTTGACTGTAACACTTGCAACGCTTGCATCACAGACAATTGTTGTTTAAAGCTTTGCTTACTCTTCTTGGCCTCTTTCTGTATAGAAGCTTCATCCCCAGCAGCAGCAGCCGTAGCGTGTAAGGATGCCTCTTGGGAATCAAGAATTGCATTAAGGGAGTCAATTTGCATATAAAAATTGGATGCTGGACTGCATACTAGTAATTAGGAGGTTGATAAGGAAGTTGTTGACGATGACAATTGCATGAGGTATCTATCCAGTCTGCAGTTAGCTGGACTTCTTGTTAATAACCTTCATTTTCCACCATTTTTATCTTCATTAAGTTTATTGAAGTATTTCATGGTCAAGAAGGAAAAAAATATATGAGGCAGGGAGTACATAATTGGATCAGACTATACAGTATATACCTGAGACTTTACCTTACAGCATATTAAACATCACTTACTCACAGACAAACCACGACCATCTCAAAGCGAATAATTAAAGATGTTGAGTTGAATCATTGAAGGAGGAGCTGAATATCCTCTTGTCAGGTGTCATGTCAATTGAACCATTTGGCCTGAGGGGAAGAGGTCACCATTGAGTAATTGACACCTAATGTCATCAAAACTAAACTGCATTTTGAATAGTGGGAGGGGATGGGTGTTGACAAAATTATGCAATTTTTGCTCTGTCAGCAAATAGAATGTGCCACCAGACATACCTATGGTTTTTTCAGGATCTGTTCCAGGTACTAGTGGAAGAAGGATACTAGTGGTTAGTGAAATCTTGAAAACCTTATAAGCCAAGTAATTTATCACTTGCCAAATCAACATTGTTTAATGCGATTATTGTGGTTCCAAAGCACAAAGATATTTAATTGCAAAATATAGCAGGATTTACAGCAAACCATTATTATGCATAAAATATGTTACAATAAAGCAAAAAAAGATATTATAATCAAACAGGAAAGTATAAACATAAACCGAATACATTACATGTTAAGTAGTGCTTCACCTGGGCCCATGATAAGATAGGGTCATGTTGTCTGTAGTCAGGCTAAGAGATGTAGCTGGAGGAGCAGCTTGCTTTTATGCAGTTTCAGTATAGAAAAAAACACTGATGATGTCACTATGTATACAGATAATACTTAGTAAGGTCTTCATTGGTCCAGGGTTAAAAGTATTCCAGTTGCCTGCTGGTCATAGGTCAGTTCATTTGATCCTTTCAAAGAGTGAGGGGCAACTTCCCCCAACTGTTGTCTACTAGTCTTCCCTCTGAATAACTAGTTCAAACTGACCCACAAACAAAGTACTTTTGAGTATTAATCTCACATTGCTTATATCTTGCGACCGCTAGATGCGATCGCTACTGTGTCCAAACTGGGTTAATGCTGATAAAATAAGCTTTAATATGAGACCAAACTCTTTACATTTTACAAGACCTGAACCATAAATACCTTTACTATAGTATTATCTATTCATAAATAAACAATTTAATACATTTTACTAATAAATGTGAATTGGAACCTTAATAAATGTGTATTATTTACAAGTGTAAGTGTGAATGTAAATATCTGTGTTATGAATCCATGCGATTGCGTCATAACACGTGGCGTAATAATCGCAATCGTACGGTAAAACAATATTAATCAATTTGGTTTACTTCATCCAATTATTTGACTTCCACACAAGGCAAAAACTTCAGACTATAATGGCTGGTTAACAGGGCATGTCCAAAATACATGGAAGATGTTGCCTACCTCAACACAATTTCGCCAGCAGAACTGAGAATGCGCAATCTAGCTGGCGTAAGATAGAGTCAATAATAACATTTAATAACATATTTATGATAATCGCATTTGGACATTTTATATAAGTTATTATATAAAAGTTCCCACTGGTCTGGGCATAAGTGAATTTGGAGATTGGATTCCCCTTTAGACTGTGAAGAGATCTTGGTTACGTGTAGGACATAGGTTAAATGTTAGTACCAAAAACTGATAACACCTCTACCATCATCCTTGGTCAATTTGGTATGTAGTAGTGATGGGGGCAAATTAAGATGACAGTGGCGCTGGCGGAGCCCATTGATCCAGTGGCGCAATACAGTATGGGTGTTTATAGAATTTCATGGTGGGGATTTGCAATATATATATATAAGAGAGGGATAATATTTAATAAAATACTAGTGTGTAATATTTCTTTCAATCTTCCACCAGAATGCTGCAGAGGAGGAGGATGGTGAAGATTTCAGGGAGGAGCCAGAGGAGGAGGCCAGAGAGGAAAAAGAGGAGGAGGCCAGGGAGGAACTAGAGGAGGAGGCCAGGGAGGAGTCAAAAGAAGAGCCCTGGAAAAGCCCATGGAGAATTCCCGGAATGAGTTCCTGGAGGTATCCTGGAAGGGAACCCTGGTAATAGTGGAGGAGTCCATGGAGGAACCCCAGGAGTTCTAGATTGAGGAGGCAGGGAGCCCATCCCAGGCCCCTGAAGGAAAAAAGTAAGTAGCTTAATTTTTTTCAGCATAAAACAATAGACAATTATTGCTATTCTACAGGTGTATGACTTAACATTCCTAATAAGTGTTCACCCTTAAGTAACGCAACCCCCATGATACATCTGCATATGCCTCCAAAATGCTGTCCTCTGGCTGGTAGTGTGTTCACAGTAAGGTGATTCTTTCAGAGAATTTATATTACTATAGCTCCTCTGAACTCTTTATACCCATAGAGAAAATATATGTTAGTAACATGTAATAATGTTGTGATGTTAAAATGTAGTATTTTAATTGTATTTTTCTTTTATTTGCTGGTGCAGAAGACACCCCCCCCCCCTCAACAGCACATTCTAATTGGAAAAATAAATAAAAATAAATAAGTATATATTTGTGATTAGTTATTTTTACCTATATGCATTTTTTTTGTCTAAGCAAATGTGTAATAATGAGACGTATTTGATGGTAAATAGTGCAGGTTAATTAAGTAATGCAGTGAAGGGGTTAATATGATGTACTTGTCATGAAACATGAGCGTTTAGGAGTAATAAGATCAATTTAGGGAAGTAAGTAAATGTACGCAGGTGTATTATGATATGAATTAAGACTAAAGGTGGATGTAGTGCAAAGAGGTGCAATTGCTCCAAAATCAAGTAGAAGAGCAAATAAAAGTGCAACTACATTTTTGATGTTGCGCCATATAACTCATACTTGCCGGAATCGTCTCCCGCACATATACTCCCCCCCCTTTCCCAATGCACATGCAACAAAATGTCAATTTAGTCGTAGGGGAAGGGCCAAATGATGTGATCGGCCCGGGTCTGCCCCCTTTCATCCTCCAGACCCGCCCCCTTCTTCCGGGATCTCCAGAAGATAAAAATGAAAAGCCGGCAAGTATGACATAACTCCGTATTCACATCGGAGCGTATTACTCAGGGGTGCTTGTATTTGAATATGAGCGTACGTGTGTACAAGTTACGTTCATCTTTATAAAATGCAAGTTGCGTTCAGGTTACGTTCAAACATAAATCAGGCCCACAATGTCTATACTATAAAAAAAAATACACCAGATACATAAGTAGACAGGTTATTTCCATACCTGGAATTGATTTTGTCTTTACTGTACTATTAAGGCACTCCGTAGTTCTCCTCCTGTCCATGACCAGACAATGGATACATAGAGTAATAGACATTTTTCTTATTTATGATGGACAGGCAAGCTGCAAAAAAATAAAAAGGTGACTTTTATTTTGTTAATTATCTTAAGATTTTTTCATACTCGTTAATTGCATAGGGATAAATTATCTCCATGTAAATGCTAATGCAATCTCTTTGTTGCCTACGCAGGCTTCACAGGATTTATACAGATTTTCTCCCCTGGTTTTTTTTAAATAGTTTTTCATAAATCTCAGCCATAATTGCTCATTTCCCTTGGTAGCTGTGTGTGTTTATTCCCTACAGTTCCTTTTCATGTGCTACATTTTTTTTTGCACAACTAAGGATGATTTTCAAGGCAAGAGATCATATTAATCCCATTCATTGTCGTGCCCTTTCCCTAAGCACACTGCTTTCATAAAACATGCTTTAATTGTACTGTAATACCAAAGCCTAGAAACACATGTTACTTGCCTAAGTAGTTACAACCACAAATGCTCTGCAGCGGTGTAAAATAAATAAGTGCCAGTAAAGTGATCTAATTTGCAAAAGGAAAGATGCATTGTTTGCCAATGAGTGCTCCTTAGAAATGGAGTCAATAACAACTCCGTATAGAACATTGTTCTAATTTCCGTTGACACAGGTCTGAGTGTCAAAGGCCAGCATGTGGGAAGTGATGGGTTTTAGATCCCTTCACAATCCTATATCCAATAAAGCTGTACTTGAGTAAAACAAGAATTGTTATTATATAGAGAGGCTGATGATGTTTGCTGGGTTTAGAGGACACTAGGATCTGTAGATTACTGTGTGCAGCACAATATACAACAAGGGAGGATATATCTAGTCTGTCTTCTTTTTTTATTATCATTTTATTAACCCATAACATTGAAAATTACAGTGGTGATGCTTTAGCTTTTAATGCTACCAAGCTAAACCTTGATGCGATGTTCAGTTTTTCCCTTTACAACACTGAAAAACTCAAGACCAGAAAAATAGAATAGTGAGTGAAAGCAACTACTACTTTAGAACTGGTCCCTATTTACCACTGATCTGCGATCTCAAAGATTTTCTATCGCCACTTATCGCAGCGATAGGAAATCTTCTTTTGACACAATTGGCGTGGCTATAGCGAAAGAAGAACAACAGCAGTACCTGAATGGTGAAAGCCATGGAAAAAAACTATCGTTGGTGATATCCAGCTGTAACTAATACTGGCCTGGGGGCTTTGATAGGCTCCACAGTCTGATTGACAAAACAGCCATTCAGTCTTTGTTGTATGAGTGATGTTGTGTTATAGTGTTTTAGGCAATATATAGAGGTAGAGCTGCATGACCTTGCAAGGGTTTTTATGAGATTTCAATGCTAAGAACTGTTCTTTATAATTGTGGATCTGTAGGACTATTGATAGTATTATATATATCTATAAGTAGAAATAGTTAAAAATGAAAAACAAAAATCCCACCTTTTTCTTCACTAGCGCTTTCTCTAACTCTCCAATCATGTTATCCTAAGAGTTCATTAAACATTACAACAAAAATATTTCCTTGATTCATTATTCCATGTATTTTGAAAATGAAATTTTAGCATTATATGGGATACTCTATCCAGGGGCAAACGCAGGATTTGTAGAGGGGGTCCAGCATGCATGGGGGCATTACTATAATTTTAGACAGTGCTTGACTGCTCTCCAACTCTTTCTATCCCCATAATATACATGGGCAATGCTGTGTGCACTACTGTTAGGTCCACGCAGCTCTCCCTTTTCAAGCAGAGCTGTGTGAAGCGGGAGCAGGGTCCAGCCACCTCAATTATACAGTGCCCCAGGCTTGGAGGGGGGGTCCTAGGCATTAGGAAACCCCTCTCGGTTTGCCTGTGGTATCCTTTACTTTTTGTATTGGTATATTTTATATTAGTTTATACTCATTGCTAATTCTTAATATTTTTCTAAATCATTTAAGACACAGCTGAGAGTATTCAGACAGCACAGAGATTTACATAGCTTCACCCAAAGTGCCGTACATCCGAATATATATCAATAAACAGGAAGACATAAATTTGAAGCATTTAACTGAAGCATCCAACTAGGTCCTGTATAAACACAACGTCTATTCCACAGGAAGGAGAGGCATCTGCATCAACTATACAGGGATAGTGTGGGTATAATAATTCTCCTTCCACATATCTTTATTTAGTTCAGAGGAAAACACATCTGCCATCAAAACAGACCTTGTAACCTGCAACAAATGCTGATAGAAATACGTGCAGCTGTTCTCGTGGCTGAAATTTCTTAGCTAACTTTGCATCGTTTTCTTTGGCGGACATAACAGAAAACTGATTTCATAGAATACATCAGAAGATTGAGCTGATCACAACAAATCACATACTGTTCTCTACAGCTCTGAACAGTGCCTCCCCCTTTCAAACTTCTGTGGCCAATCACTGTCAAAAACAGTCATTATTATTCCAAGTGAGGAAATATTGAAATATTGTGCGTTATGCAGCTTGCTTGATCTCTAAACTGTAATAGGAAAGACATGAATATATCATACCTCTCATCCTGACTCATTTCATCTGCTACACAATGGGCAGCTACCGTTCATTCTTCCTACTGCCGTTACCTGGACTGAACTGATATGAAATATTTTTATGGCAATAAATGCAGGACAGGTTACAACAATTGGGAAATAACTGAGAGTATTAGAAGTAGCAGAGCATTGTTTAATGAATGAAATATGCCTGGAACGTAAGCTCTTTGTGTTTCGTGTTTCATTGGTGTCACTGGATTTACGAAGCGTCTACTGCGCAGGGCAAAACCAGATTTGGTCCTGCAGTGTCCAGGTGAACATGACAGATTTTAGGCACTTGCCTTCATTATGAATTCAGCTTCTTCATAATCACAATCGTCTTGATTGCTATAACTTCCACTAGAGGACAAGTTTCATAGTCAACACTTAATATGTCCTTGCCAACTGTCAATACATCTTTGTTGAATTTTAAATACACCTTGATATTTTAAGACAATGGAGTCCAAGAAAAAGCCAGCTGAATTATTGAATGCTCCTCTACACATCGTATGTGATGAATTGAAGATTAATTGAAAGATAAAGAGGAACAGAGAATGAAATGCAAAAAATGGACCTCTGTCTCTGTCTATACAATTTACTCTACTCTCATTACAAAGAATAATAGCTTTATTGAGCTACACTAAAATACCAATGAATATACTTATCCAGTCAGCCTACTTACAAAGCAGCTATTTTAGAAAAATTATTGCTATTTCTGGCAAGCTCTGTTTATTTGCTTGTAGGGAAGATAACTCAACAGTAAAAGGATATAACAGGAGCCCTAATGAAGATTTCTGCTCTGAATTAAATATGATATCTTACTAGTCTTGTGATAGGTGTGCTGTGAGTGGAACCGATTTTTCACTATGGCTCAATTGCTGATAAGTCACAGGGGTATATGTAACATGCATCGATGGAGCTGCTGGGCAAGATGGATTTACGTCCCTTTTCTACAAGCAACATTAAACAATGTCACTTCTGCTTCACTGCGTTCAACATAAAATATCAAAATTCAATAGCTGACATCTACTTATGCAGAGGACTGGAAATTTAAGTGAACGTGTCTTACTCATATGCTCATAGCTGTAGGTCAGGTGTGGGGACACAAATGCATCTATCTTCAAGGGGAATTAAATGGTGCTGGCTATTTTCCTAAGATAAAAGAATGATTCACGTCTGATGTTCAAGTCACAGTCAGGGATAACACCAAGATTCTGCACATGAGCAGAGTTTGGCAACCCAGAGACCCCAAGCTTCAGTGCAGCCGGTTGAGATTGCTGCAGTCTGGTCATTAGACAGTGAGCTACCATCATAATAACATTTGTTTTATCAGCATTCAACCTTCAGCCAACTGAGTCACTGAGAACTGAAATAAGGTCCATAGTATTCAGTGCAAAGGACAGGTAAAGTTAAGTATAATCCTAGCATTGGTAAGCCAAGCCATGGAATCTGATTATTTAATTCAGTGCAAATAACATTCACCCACTACAAATAACATTGTGTATCAGAGGCAGAAAGGTGCATCACTGTGCTCCATAGCAAAAGTTGTATAAGGGCCCTGAATGAGGCTTCACAGCATACATGCTGACCTTGCATATGCTTAGAAGAGTCCTTGCTCTGCTCTTTTGAGGGCAGAGCTGGGACCTCAGAGGGGCGACATTGCAAAGCCCCCCCATACCTCCTGCCCCCATATCAGCCACACCCCTTGCAGTGATGGTATTTGGATAAGATAGAGCCCTGTGGAATGCAGCTGGTGCAGGTGAGTGTGCACCTGAAGAAACGCTTTGCGACCTGCTAGTGTGAAAAGATTTAGGAAACTAGGAAGATATATGTTCATTCACAAAAAGTGTATAAACGTATATAACTATAATAGGGGTGCTAAGTGGTGGAAAAGATTAATTAGTCAAAATATGCCAGAGAAGGCGACTGCCTCCTAAGGGGGCTCTGCAACCACCTGTATCAAAAGAATTCCCAATAAAAATTAAAAGTAAGATGCTAATTTAATATGAGTGGACTCTGCACATGAGGTTACACAGACAAGAATGAATGCTAATTTGCTGGGATGGATTTAGGTGTTGATTTACATGGTGGGTGGGGTTCCAGACAGTAGGGATTAGTGTAGTGTCACGTTACCAAGGACGTTCAACTGGATCCTGGTTGTTCAGCCGGGATTGGCGTGACTTCAGCTAGGGGAGCGGAGTCTAACAAGCGAAAGGTGTTCACCAGTGATTCCCACAAGGGAATATGGGCTTTACGGCTTCCACTTGCAGGCCGCAGCCCCCTAGGGAAGTTCCCAGCGAACCACAACAGAAGGAGCATGGAATTAGGTAGAAAGTAGCCTTGCCACTCGGTAGTGGTGATTAGCAGGGATGTTCTGCAGCCTTGCCACTTGGGAGTGGTAATTAGCAGGGATGTAGTAGCGTTGCCTCTTGGAAGCGGTATTAGCAAGGATGTTCTGCAGCGTTGACACTTGGGAGGCGGTTTTCAGGGATAGAGTAGTGTCGCCACTTGGAAGCGGTTTACAGGTAACTTCTGCGGCGAAGACACTTAGAGGAGGTTTTCCCGGAGAGATAGCTGCATAGGAGCTTGGAGGAGCCGGTATACTTAAATGCAGGGTAAGAACTTCTCAGGAGAATAGAAGAAAACACAGGAGCTGTTTCCAGAACTAAGGTCAGGGACTGACTGAAAGAACCAGCCCTGAATCTAGAGTAGGAGGACAAGATATAGGGCTGTACTAACTAGGACAGCCAATAGAGGGCAGCAGAAGGCATGAAAAAGTATTGGAGTTTCTGCGCATGCCGGAAGACAGTGGAAGTCAGCGCTGGAAGGACACAGGACTGCCGCTGCTGACCAGGTAAGGAAGTTTGGCGGGGAACGGGGCAGGAGAGCACTGGAAGCGCACGCCGGGTCCAGGGGGGACACAGCGGGAACCCGGCGTGTGACATGTAGCACAGCTTTGAGTGCTGAAAACTACAATTCACAGTCACCTCAAACTTTGAGGGCACAGGATATGACATCAGAGCCTGGCAAAAAATCAGTGCTTTGGAGGCAAAAAATCACAGGGAGAATAGTCAGAGAGGAAAGTGGCAAAGGAGGGAAGAGGTGCAGCCCCAATTTGATCTACAACTAGACTCAGATGCGACCTGCAACCAGAGTCTGAAAATATGCTGACCTGGCAAGAGGGAGAGAAGCCCACAGTAAGAGATCCTAAATAACTGTATAACACTTGGTTACTGAAATTTCCTGGGGAAGACAGAGAGCACAGTCTGTATGAGTTTGTTCCTGGATATTCCATCCACGCCAGTGAGTTCCAGGCTATTTGCTTTCTTGTGTGTTCCACATCATTCACGACTATTCTATTCACCCGTGCAGTCACGTCCGATAACTGTTTGGGGGGCAGCAACTTGTGAAGGAATAGCAGCTAAGCCCATACCTCCTTGCAGGGGTTCTTAGGGGTTCCTAATTTAGACCATCTGGGCCAATGTCTGAAAGGGTTCTGGGGTAAATCCACAGGTTGAATTGGTTTCTAATATTTTTCCGTCAACCTGTTTAACTAAGGTATTTCTGACTGAACTTAAATTCAAAGGAACTGTGAGGCTTAGCACGTTTTGCATTACATCATTATTCTGCAAATTTTGCAAATCACTAGTGTTCTGTACTGGAACATCCTAAGAAAGCACATATTGGGACTCATTTACGAGGTGCTCACAATGACTAATGCAAAAGGAGATCTAAACTCCACCAGGTCTGAGCTGGTGCAAAACACATGACCTTTTGTGGAGAACGAATGGTCATTATCTCCTCCACACCGAAAGAAAAACCATTAAAAATGTGCTATTTTCACTCCTTTATTGGATTTAAATAATCTTGCTCCGCCAAACTAGTCACACTGATGCACCTTCTTCGTACTTTAAAAGGAATGTCCTCACTCTGCCCAGCTCCTCCCATCAGCTATTTGAAACAAATGTCACCATCTAGCTCAGCATACCTATTTACTTGGCCATAGCAAATTGTGCACTACACAACAGACATCTTGAGCTTCATAAATGGCCTCCATTATGTATAGTGGTGTAACTTTTCTTGTTTTCCCACTGCGCATGCTCAGAAAGTGAATAAATGCAACTGCGGCTATTCAGATCTACGACTTCTTGTCACTTATGACTCCTTACACCTAGAGATGTGACGGGGGAGAGAAGGGGGTGTGCTAACGTAGGCAATGGATAGCAAGACTGTGTTTGAGCAACTGCATATGGACCTAGCAGCAGATACAACTGAAAAATGTTATTTGTGGGTGTCAGAGGCAAGTGTAAGTAGCAGATATTGATGATGATGAGGAGCACCTGAGCTAATGAACCGTTTGCAAATGATTCGCAGATGCTTACTGTAGTAGTCGATTGGCCGTAGATTGCCGAGTGTGCTGCAGCAAAGATTAACAACAACAAAAAAAAAATTCTGTACACATATCAGGAAGTCATTTTGTGAGTTTTTTATTATGTATCAGAGCAAGAATTAGAAAAAGTTTTTGACAATAAAGAGATTTGGAATTTAACTCTAATTTTCCTATCTTTTCCTTCAAGTTGGGATTTCATTTTTTATTTCTATCTGGTGTGACTACCCAGAAGTCTTTTTCCCATTCAATTCATCTTTCCTTTATTTTCCCATTTCTTTCCACTTTTATACTATTTCTTTCAGTGCTCTTTCTCTATTCAAAAAGTGTACACTCATTTCACCACTTTTCTTCTGTAATTCTTTGAGTAGATTCACTTTTTCTTCCAATTCATTACACAAAGCTGCAGTTTCTATATTTATCAATACACAATCCCTGCTATAAGCTTTATTATAGCCTTTTCCCATCTCATTTGATTCTACAATCTTGTCATGCTTTTCTATTCTGCAATAATTGCATTCATTAAGGCACTTCACAATTCTGCAAAAACTAGGTTCACCTGGAGAGGGTGCCTTTGCAGTATACATTTTCTACTTACTTTGTGCCCATTATTTTTTGAATACTGAAGTCCTTATTAATGCTTGATTGTTAAGTTATATCTTTCTTCCAGGCATGCTGGTAATACAGTATGCCACTAGATTACACTCTATCATCTTGCCTGCTTTCAGAGCCTGATGCTTGGGTACGCCTCACTTTAGCCTCCCTTTAGTGGAACAGACAGGGAGATGCCTCAAGTATTTCTCATTCCTCCCACTTTTGTCTACCATGACTGATGATATGTAGAGAGAGGTCAGGTAATGTGCCAAATGTTCTCTCCCTGCAGGTCCAGCCTGTGGGCCTGCACCAGTCTTATTCATATCCAGTGACTAGAGCAGAAGCACATCGAGATACAATCACACTCTCCATAAGCAGGATCTTAAATGATAGGACACTCCTCCAAGTGACTCTGTGTTGCCACAAGATGCAGCTGTAGGCATTTTTTTTCTATATGAACATGCAGCATCTGCTGAGCAGTGCAGAGGTGAGATTTCATTTTGCAATTGTGATCACTGAAATGAGATAAAGTGGTGAAGACGGAACATTTTGAAGTTTTCTGATGTTTTGCTTTGTTACTGACTTCCACAGTGAGAGGTGTGACTACTACTATACATCTACGTGGCAGCCATGTTTTGGAACCAGTGGAGATAATTATCCATATAGACCTATAGAACTCAAAAGAGGGCAAAAGTAGAAGGGTAGAGGAAGATAATTTGAGTCCACAAGAATTGACCTCGCCTCTAAAAGACTGTTGGAAAGTCTGTTGCTTTCTATAAACTTCAAAAATACATGGACACTTTTTAATTGTGGTAAATGTGTTCTGAACCACTTTGCACTGATCTGCCTTCTAGCATAATCTTGTATTTGATTTGAGTGTGGTGTGGTTAGAGGTTGAAGTAATGATTGGCACATTTGGTGACAGGCATCCAATAACACCATTTATCGCCTAAAATTACCCTGATGAATATATATGTATACATTTAAATTGTGGCACATGCAACTTATTGCTCTTTTACTTTGCTTTAGTGTCAAGATGACAAAGCTATTGACAACATAAAGTGCCATACAATTTCTTGTGACCTTAACACTAAATTAACAGAGACCAGCTCCTCTAGACACCGGCCAAACTTATTCAGCATCGGTCACCCTGAACAATGAAAACAGACATGTTTTTATACTTGATATTTCTCCCACAGCCCTAGCTTGATGGGAAGGTGACACGTCCACCTTGTTTTTAAAAAGGAGTTCTCTGCAGGTGTTCTGTTTAATTGTGTGCTTGACCTTTGGTTACCCCTGTGACTCTTCCTTGCTTATTAATTCTGATTTTTATTGACGCTTTATGTACCAGTCTCCTGCATGTTAAACCATTCTACTTGGATCCTGATTCTGTACCTCTCTGACCGCTTGTGCACCAGTCCCCAACTTGTTGACGCTTCCCTAGGACTTTGATTCTGTACGTCACTGACCGTCTGTGTACCAGTTTCTGGCCTGTTGAGCTGCCTTGGATTTGCCCTATCTCCTGCTACCGCTGTGCTACACCTAGTGGCAGTCCAGAGGACCGCGACCTGTGAGTTCCCAGCTGCGGAGTCCATCCCAGCTGGCAGCGGTTGTTGGTGAAAACCGGGGAGCTTATTAGACTTTGCACCACTGGTCAGCCAGCGCCAATCTAGGTTGACACTTAGAATCCATCTATATTGAGCTTCCTTTACAGTTAGTTTGCTGTAGCTATGGAAACACAACACTTTCAAACCATGTAAGTTAACTCAGACTCTATACTACCTGTTTATCTTTAAACTAGGTGCACTGCTGTGCTATATAAGTCTGCAGCCTTGCTCTGAAGATTGTTATATATATATATATATATATATATATATATATACATATGAGGTGGACCGGGTATATATGGTATATTGGTATATATGCCATACCACCACGTCTTCTACTGCTTTGATTGCAAAACTATCACAAACCATTCACTTACAATGTTCCACACTACCATTTCTAAATTGCCACTTCAACCACTTTATATGTGTTTGTGTTTGTGTGTGTGTGTGTGTGTGTGTGTGTGTGTGTGTGTGTGTGTGTGTGTGTGTGAGAGTGTGTGTTTGTATGTGTTTTTACATGTGGGGGGGATAGAGGAATATTTATGTATGTGTGATTGTGTCTGTGTGTTTGTGTGTGTGTGTGTGTGTACATACAAATAAAATCACACAAAAATCTTGTCGGCTATCAGTATTATTTCCCAGTTACCTTTTTAGAGTATTTAGCAAAGATATAAAACTCATGACTATCAATTTGGCGAGGACGGTCCAGGATGACACAGTACATTATTACCCGTTCAAGAAAGAGTGTATAAGTCCAATTTTAATTTCATTCCTCCTATTAGCTGTGGTGTAGCAAGTCGAAGACAGCAAATGGCATTACAGCTTCTTATCTGCATAATTCAGGGACTAGAATAACCTGTCATGCCTACTTTGTCAAGAGATGATAAAGCCACAGACTGTAATAACTGCATTTGCTGTAAACGGGCAAATAATCAGAAATGAACATCTTTTATATTCTGATCTGCTCCAGATTTATTTATAAATGCTCCAGTAAAGAGATTATTTCACTAAGAGGAAATGACAATTTCTTAATATCCTCAGTGACAATATAGACAGAGAAATCTGCATACTGACGACAGGCTTGCATGAGTTTCAAAACAGAATGTTATTAGCCACATGCAATTTCGCCGGGTTTTGTTCAGTACATGTAGAAAATGCATTTAAAGCTACTCAATGAATGCTGTCAGGCCAGAAGAAATAAGAGATTACATTGTGATGGAATCTCATCAATCTAAATATGAGTAAAAGATATTACTGTAGAGAAAAGCCAGGCTTTCATTCAAAATGAGGTCACATCATCCCGCATGTACTCTATAAATAAAGATTGTGTCCATACATGTTTTTTATTGTATATTTATATGCGATTCAGATTACTTTTTTAATTTACTCCTCCATAGAACAAAGACTAAGACCTACAGTGTTTCTGATGCAAATACATTATATTTTCAGGTATTGTTCATGCAGTGTAGCAGAGGAAAAATGTTTAATTTATGTATTATTCAAATATGTGGCTACAGACTGAATGCAGTGCAGTTCATAAAAAATAGAAGAGTTTAGGGGATAAATGACATGTAATCAAAATCCCACTTTAAGAGCAGAATTAATAATCAACTTGGAGTGTAGGAAGAATTACAGCTACAGCCAAGAAAGGCATGAGGAGAAGTAGGTAGAGATAGATAGATAGATAGATAGATAGATAGATAGATAGATAGATAGATAGATTTTGCCTGCTCTCTTCAACTTCCACTTTTGTTTCAACTAATCACCAATGTGCGTTCCCCCTGTATTTGTAGATTTACATTTTACAGAATTCATAGGTAATCCCCTGCACTGCTGAGATGTCGGACACCACTTCCGTGGCAAGGGGGCTGAAAGATGCCTCTGTCGGAGCAGAAAAGCAATCATTCCTGGCATCCCTCACTGCTGGGAGGGGCTAGAGAGAGTTTGTTGGAGGAGGCGACAGAGGAGCCTGCGCGCAGTAGGGAAGAGCGTACTGGGCAAATCTATAAGAAGGGGAAGTGTGGCTGCCAGTAGTCTCTTGTTTACAAGCCTTTGGAGGGTAGCAGAGGAACCCAGCTTTGGAGAAGAGTGAGCCCAGGCTAGAGGGCAGGAGCTTCTGCCCCGTTAGTGAACCCAGAAACAGTGAGCGCTGGTCACAGAGGAAGTATCCTGACCCGGGGGAATTGTAAGTAAATAGAGACGACTACAAGCAAAAGGTCTGGTCTCCGGATGTTGCTGCTGAGCCCGCCTGCGTCAATGCTGCTGACAACAGATAAGTGTATCAATATTTGTCAATAAGTTGCATGCCACATTCAGAGACTGAGTGACACATATATATGATACTGGTAGCCTGAAAATATACAAAGAGAACTCTCTCTACATTTCCAGCTCCTAATAGGTGTTTGCACCTGACTGCATTTGCTTATTGACTAGTTGTGAGTACTGCTAGAGGTTTTTTACTGACAAGTCCCACATCTACCACTATCGGTACCCGATATACACTATATGGACAAACGTATTTGGCCACACTTTTTAATTATTGAATTGAGGTGTTTAAATTAGACCCGTTACCAGAGGTGTATAAACCAAGCACCTAGCAATGCAGTCTCCATTTGCAAAACATTTCTGATACAAAATGGGTCATTTTGAAGAGCTCAGTTACTTCAAGTGTGGTACTGTGATAGGATGCCACCTTTGCACTAAGACGGTTTGTGAAATTTCATCCGTGCTGGATATTCCATGGTCAACTGTGATATTGTTAGAAAGTGGAAGCGTTCAGGAACAACAGCAATTCAACCATGAAGCGGAAGACCATGTAAAATCACAGAGCGAGGTCAACGACTGCTAAGGCGCATGGTGCGCCGTCAACACTCTGCTGATTCCATAGCTGAATAGTTCCAAACTTCCACTGGCCTTAATGTAAGCACAAAAACTTTCCAGCAGGAGTTTAATGGAATGAGTTTCCATGGCTGAGCAGCTGCATGCAAGCCTCACATCACCAAGACCAATGCCAAGTGTCGGATGGAGTGGTGTAAAGCACACCAACACTGGACTGTGGAGCACAGGAAACGTGTTCTTTGGAGTGACGAATCACGCTTCTCTTCTCTTTGGCAGCCAGATGGTTTGGGTATTGCAGGTTCCAGGAGAGCGTTACCTGCTTGACAGCATAATGCCAACTAAGAAGTTTGGTCAAGGAGGAATCATGGTATCGGGCTGTTTCTCAGGGTTTGCGCAAGGCCTCCTATCTCCAGTGAAGGGCAATCTTTATGCTTCAGCATACCAAATTATTTTGGACAATGCTGTGGTTCCAACTTTGTGCCAACAGTTTGGGGAAGGCTCTTTTCTATTCCAACTTGACTGAGCCCCTGTGCCAAAAGCCAGGAGTATGAGCTCAGTATGGAAGAATTTGACTGGTCTGCATAGAGCCCTGACCTCAACCCCATCGAACACCTTTCGGATGAACTGGAACGGAGATTGCGAGCCAGGCTTTCTCATCCAGCATCAGTACCTGACCTCATAAATGCTCTATGGAATGAATGGACACAAATTCCGACAGAAACACTCCAACATCTTGTGAAAAGCTTTCCAAGAAGAGTGGAAGCTGTTATCACTGTAAAAGGGGGACCAACTCCATATTAAAGAATATGTATTTGAATACAATGTCATTACAGTCCCTGTTGGTGTAATGGTCAAGCGTCCGAATACTTTTGTCCATATAGTAGTGTGTATATATATATATATATATATATATATATATATATATATATATATATATATCCATAAGCAATGATCAAAGTGAAAATTTAGAAGTGGCGGTATGAAAAATTTAAGTGAATGGAATTTGATAGTTTTACAATGAAGACAGTGGGAGAAGTGTTTGTAGGGCAAACCACTGTATAACAGCCCTTTAGGACCACTGACCATAGGGGAAAATCATTATAATTAATACATGGACACAAGATCTCAACAAAAGGCATTACATAGAAATCAGTAAATCTTCACACAGACTCAAACAAACCTCTGATACCTACAAGCATGGGTCATCCCAGAAGATTAAGAACATTATGGTGAACTTCTGGAATCAAATATAAGGTAGGAGACATATTATTAGTAGCAAAGAGACCTTTCAACATGTTCCTAGGAATAATTATCTTCATAAACACCTGATAGAAGTTTCTGTTCATTTCCACTTTGAAGAAAGAAAGATGATTTCAAGGTAGACGTGGATAAATCTTCCGATCAATAAGTTGCCTAATGGCTTTCCGGCTAATGCATTTCAATAGGCCAGACCACAACTAAGGGAAACAAAATAAGATGTACATAATAAATGACCCAAATAACCTATACAATAGTAACAAAGGTAAAATGTACAATAACCTATAATATCCAATCAGACATTTGCTTTTTTTGTTTAATTGGCATTGAATGAAAGATTATTGCTGAAAGGTTGCTACAGGTTACTGCATGACTGTTCTTTGTAAATGATGCACCATGTAACATTCTAAAACATACTCCTCATTTTCATATTTAAAAACTATTCTCCTGATAATAAATTAGAAATATTTCATTAGTTGTAAGTGAGGAGACTTATCTTCAAAAATGGCATCACTAAAGCACGCTGGCATTTTGAACAAAAGGTACAGTCGATTACATTTTCAGGTATTATGTTGGCATTATGAAAGCAATTTCACATTCAAAAACAGTTGATGAATTATTAGGAGGTAGGACTGAAAAGTAATTTCAATTATCTTCATAGGCCACACTTTTCTTTCTGTAATTTTGCTTCCGCGACCTGTCTCATTAAAGTCAAATTTAATCTGGGGGGGAAAAATTATGCGTTTGCTATGCTTATTAAAATAAAAAGCATTATTTTGTGACATGCTGACAAATTGAGGTGGGATGTCAAAATTAAAATAGAGGAATGTGAACAGGGAATTATTGTACAATGGAGAGACTAATTTTAATATGAGTACTAAACACTGTATTAATGTATTCCTGGCTGGAAGAGAGCTTGATTTTAGTTATAGAACAGATTTTGAATGAAGGTTGGAAAATGAGAAAAAGCCCACAGCTGAAGCCTTCTGATAAATTTCCAAGAAACGTAACACAATAATTGGAAACAAAGTTATTTTTTAAATCTGTACTTACACCTGGATGGCTGACTATTTAAGTTTGTCACTTTAGAATGGCTGTGGAGTGGGGAGTTGATCAGGAGGATCAGTTAGTAGCGCCAAACTCTCTTTCTGATTGGTCCTTTAACACACAACCCCCTTCCACAAAGTCCCCTTCCACAGCATTACACGGCCCTGGTTTTTCAGTCAGGGGTGTAAGACTTGAGCCTTAGGAGAACTGGCTGCCCGGAGCAGTTCCTTGGACTCCAGTGAATGGTATCATTGAGTGATTTGCCCTTTTTTATTCCTCAACCAGGCCTAGGGGTAAATTTATCAAGCTGCAAGTTTGAAAAAGTGGAGATGTTGCTTATAGCATCCAATCAGATTCTAGTTATTATTTATTTAGTACATTGTACAAAATGACAGCTAGAATCTGATTGGTTGATATAGGCAAAATCTCCACCTTTTCAAACTCGCTGTTTAGTAAATTTACGCCCTAGATTGGTTTTCACTAAAAGCAGGTAGACCACAACAACTTGTCATCTTAGTGGACCTAATATAATAGACAAGGGCCCATAAGACCCCCACATTATACCAAAACAGTAAAATAAAAGATATATTCACACACTATAAATTACTCTTCAAACTCTCCTTTATTACTTTATTAAATATAAATTGTTTTATTCTTGCTTGATCTATTGAATTCCAAATAGGAGAGAGGGCAACAACCTGTAACATCCTCATAAAATAAAACATTAAAAGGACAACCCATAAACTGATTGCTATGTGATTAAAGCAGGGAGCCAATCACAAGCGTTTTTCCCATGCTGTCCACTTGTAATTGACTGCTGGTGAAGGGGAGTCCTGGGGACTCACAGCTGTGATCATTTTGCAGCAGTCAGCACTAGTGTGCAAGTGGACTGGATTTTTGGGCATTTTGTGGTAGAGATTCAATTTGAATTAGGACAGATAAAGCAAGAAAAATGATGAGAAGAATATTATATTTTATACTTAAGCAAATAGTGAACAAGGATTTGGGCAATGTTTTATTCAATTTAAAATATGTCTATAATACTATGGCTTCTGGGATGGCAAAGTGGCCAATTCAGAGGTCCTAAAGTTGTTAATTATACTATCCCCGGCAGCCTGGGTGTCCGGATGAGACCCAACAGTTTTCATCATGGGGCTGGGCACAATGTTTATTGAGGTGGCCCTTCCAATGCTAAGATGACCAACACCAGGTAAACCAGCCCGGGCTGTCTAGTACTGGATCTGGTTTAAAATTTTAGAAGATGCACTGTCCAGCTGGGCTGGGATTATTTTGTACTTTTATTATTGAATCCAACTTTACTGCTATAGGGGAACCAATAACCTACCAGCATTAAGCTCATGGAACATATTGGGATCACAGCAGGAATCCCAGAGTTCCTGGCCCCCAGTGCTATATCTACAGCTGCTACGACTTTTGTTATGTCACTGATGACTCTGGAAAAAAATAATAATTCTGGCAGACAGGTGATCTCAATGACCGTCAGCATCAACAATCCAGCAAAGCACCAAACCAATCAACCTAAATTGCAAACTAGTTTATGGTTTCTAAATCCACCAAACTCTGGTAAATCTTGTATTTTGTCAAATTATTTTTCTCTTCAGTTCTAAGGTACCCCGGTGAAAGAACAGAACTAAAACTTAGAGAACAAAATTAGCAATAAAAAGTTAGTTCCCTTCTTGTAGTTTCACCTGCTGCTCCAGATTATGATGTTTTCAGTTTAAACAGCTTTAAGAATTTGACTCTGATGACTGTTTTTCAAACCTAAAAATAATTTCAAGTTCAGCCATGAAACATATTTATGAACTTGACAGTTTTGTATTTTAAATTGGTCCAAATACCATTTTTATAATTTGCAAAGTGTTTTGTAAACTTTGCAATTTTCAAAAAATATCTTGCTAAATAAACTAATCACTACAGACTTCTCGATCTTTACCTAATAATATATAGCAGAGGTACACAAATGGCACAATGAGCACATGTGCAAGCGATGCATTAGTTATAGGATTCTTCTGCATTAGAGACCAAGCTCATGTGCTGTATAAAAGTACTGTGATATCCTATTATACACAGTGTTGTTCTGTGCCCCTGTATAACCCTTTGTCTAACCCTACCAGTGACACCCCTCTACAATTTATGTAGTGGGAGAACTTAAATTCTTATAGTTACTGCTTGTGGCGCCCTGTACTGCTGGCCCTCTTTACTTATATGCCATCATTACATACAATACAATTTTTGCAAAATACTGTGACATGTGCTCCTCCCTTATTACCCTGTATGACCCTCTTTATTCTCTCCTGTGATTAATTTTGCAGACAACCACACACATACTCTTCTGCAGTACTGTAGGTGAATGGATGTCAAGCGAGTGCATGTCAGACACAATTTGTGCTGTATGTGCTTCCTGTAAGCCCTTGTTTCGCATTACGTTTGTAAATAAATAATCCAATAAAACACACAGAATAAACTCCATATTAGTACTTTACAAATCAAATATGACTGTAGAAAAGAAAAAAAAAATGTAAACATGACTATATGTTTGCTCCGAACGTTCAGCTCTGTTTGTATAATACATGCATAACTTCATAATAGCTAATACAAACCTACATACTTCGGATATATATATATATATATATATATATATATATATATATATATATATATATATATATATATATATATATCTTTGAACATTCAACTGTGCACTATTCTCCCAAAGGTGGGTAAGTGTTAATTTCCTGAGTCTTTCTTTTAGAGTAAATTTTCAGCAACAGGTCTCAATTGTACTTGTTATGAATCACCAAGGTTTGATGTGAGGTTTGCAGGTTTTTCAAAGTTACCAGGTCTCCACTGGAAGAGAATACTTAAATAAAATTTATATAATACAGACAAGGGGGTAAATGTATCAATCTGCGGGTTCTTCAACACCCGCGTGTTCAGCCTCTTCCGCGATTAAATTTCAAGCGGCGCTGCATTGTAAAGGGAAGTTAACCCTTTACAATGCAGCGCCGCTTGAAATTTAATCGCGGAAGAGGCTGAACAGCGGGTGTTGAAGAACCCGCAGATTGATACATTTACCCCAAGGGGTGCTTCCATGGTGTCCAAAGTTTTCACTGTTTATTACAAAGACTAAAATATTTGAACACATACCAGTAGTAAAATACCAAAGTGTGACAGGATGCCACACTGTATGTTGTTGCTGGGAACTGGCTGGCCTTAATTTGCCACTATTCCCTTTCGGTATCCCAAATGCGCCCTCTAACCGCAGTAGGAGGGGCTTACAAATGCTGCCACCACTGGACTCCTTACCGGCATCCAGAACCGGGTGTCTTCTGGATAACTGACGCTGCTACTGTACCCTGTTACTGGTGCCCCTGGGTTGGTACCCCTGACCTCTTCCTATGGATCAGGGTTGCTGTGGATGGATCCCCCCTGGCCTATCACACAAGCCAGAGCAGCCGGGAACAGATTAGAGTTGGGTCTAATCTGTAGGTCACAAGATTCAGCATAGAGAAGTTTCCAAGCAGGTCTTTGAAGCAAGTGTTTATTTGCTCTTACACTGGTTGAAGGTACCAGTGATCAGGTCAGATGAAATAAGAAGAGCAACTTTTAATACAAAACAGGGCTGTTTTTATATACATGTGGAGACTAGCGTTAGCAGGAGGTAAACCGTCCTCCTGTCCCTTTTAGCAATCTGGGTTGATTCATGCAGCCTGCACGTGAATCAACCCAGAGAGTTTAACACCTTTTAACATTGCTGCTAGTGGCAGGGGGAGTATACTTCCCCCCCTGTCCATGAACTGTCAGGGAGAGGGGGGCTCAGCTCACTCTCCTCCCCTAGTGCCAGTTTGGCTGGGGCGAGAGATTTATCTGTTAAATCTCCCACCCAAAGTTACTTCCAGGGACCTTGCTCTGGGGTCTGGCTCTGCTCCCTGGCTGAAAATAGTACCAGGGGAGAGCAGCCAGATCCATGGGTAGCAGTCCCTGCCCTGTTGTTAGTTGAAGCTCTTTGAGCTCCAGCTAGAGACTTAGCTTCCTGGGACCCCTAGGAGGCGCTGCACCTACCGGAGGTGTTTGATTGCAAGAGGCTAGTGTGGAAGTCCCTCTGGCAGTCCCCTCTGGACCGAGGGATATGGTAAGTACTCTTTTTTTATTTATACACATATAAATTACACTTCATTACATTTAAGACAAATATATTTACATTTAGTACACATAGTTACACTCCCTGTGCCTAGCGCCAGGAGTTAACCCTTTCAGAGCTGAGCGCAGGTTCTTTACTGGCGCTGCAGAGCCTACACAAATACATCTCTATTTAAAATACACCTTTACACTCTAGGCGCCGGGGTCTAACTCTTTCCCTGCTGCAGTGCTGGGTGCTACAGAGTTTAACCCATGAATTTTGAATATTCAAGTGAAGTTATATATGTGTTATACAACCTTTCTATAAACTATGCCAATCACCCTGAGCAAAAAATATAGATCTGTTCATTTTGATTTTCTTCTTGTGAATAAACATTTGTACAGGCAAATTTGGATTCCAATAACAGGTGGTCTGTAAGGACCTAAGTCCGACTGAGGTTGTAGATTATGTACCTGCACAAGCAGAGGTAGGCTTCAAAGGTAGGTAGTTAGTTGAGCAAGCAGAAGAATGGTCAGGAATCATGAGTCACAGGAACCCAAAGTCTAACACAAACAATCAATAGAAGAATCAGGAACCATGGATAATGGTTACGGTCCAAAGATGCAGCCTAGACATGCATAGCTTGATGCTTAATTTATATAGGAAACATGTGGAACAAATGTGGCAGCATGTAAGAACCCAAAGGACACACCAGCCTGGGTTTGTGTAAGCAAAGATAGTGAGACTTTCATTGTGAAATGCAAATGTCTATGCATGGTGGCACAGTGGTTAGCATCGCTGCCTCACGGTTCTGAGGTCAGGACAACCATGGCTCTATCTATGTGGAGTTTGTATGTTCTACCCGTATTTCCATGGGTTCCTCCATGTTTTCCAGCTTCTTCCCATAGTCCAAAAGCATACTGGTTAATAACCCAAGCTTGTTATTGTGTGTGTGTACCCTCCAATGGGGCAGGGACTGGTTTGAATAAGTACATATTCTTTGTACAATGATGCATAATATGATTGGTGATATATAGATAAATTATAATAATAATAATACTTTGAATAATAAAGTACTGAGATGTCACAGGAAAACTGTTTGATACCAGTTCATGCTTATTTCCCAGTGTCCACACGGACATTTTTCTTAAAGCGGATGGATCTGAAACACTTTCCTTCTAAATAACTGGAAAACACGTTAACTCACTCTAATACGTTTTCTTCGGCATCTGAGATTTCTACTCTTTCAAGTGATAAAACATACATATTCATAGAACAGTCATTTGAATGAAACGCTACAAATTCAACCACTCAAGAAGCATCTTGAAATACAAAATAACCTACCGACAAATGACACCTGGCTGTGTTCCTTGACAAATATAAATTAAGAGCTCATCTGCCAATCAAGATAAAAGAATTTCCACAAGGAAGATGCATTTTTTGTTAAAACATAAACTTTAGTGATTTGCACAGAACTATGTATTTCAATTAAAAGAACACCTGGAAAATAGAGGTGTCTGTGAGACAACGAGTAACTCATTCTGTTTTCCCCTCTCATTTCTCTGGTTACACATAAAAGGTTATAAATCCCCCTTTCAGTTCATTAAATCTATTTTTTCATTCCATCCCACCTTTGTTTTCTTCAACCAAATGGTAATTTGAATTATTACGTGCTATATCTGTTCTTTTCTGCAGTCCTTCCCACGGACAGAACAATGTAAATTCATAATGGAGAGGAGACAAGTTCCATAATTAAAAATGTGTGGATAACTCATTCTGGCACAATAAAGGAGAGACACAGCAGTAAAATATAATCTCTTCTTTTGCTGTGACAATCTGAATGTTGTAATGAGAAACCAAATATTCATTTATCACCTTAAAAACCCAGAGGCAGTCTGTAATGAGAATAAGAAATGGAGCAGTTTAGAGAGCCAACAAAGAAAGGAATATATGGCTAAAAAAAAAAAAATCAGCCTGAATATGAAATGCAACATGAAAGGGCAAAAATAGCTTACATAATGTAATATACCAAGCGGGTTCTGTTAACTGTTTGACAATTGCTTATGATATCTGGGACTTGACTCTTCTGAACTTTGTGATTGCAGTGAAATGTTGTACCAAAATGTGATTATAAAGCCCTGAAACCAATTTGTAAGAATTTATTCTGGCATTAAAAGTGACTGATATCTATGTAGATCTGTTTTGTACTGTCCTCCGCATAGCGGCTCTTATCAGCTTGATTCTAGGCAAATACGAATTATCCGTCATACTATGGATAGATGTCTGGATACTTTGTGGCATAGGACCATCTATTCTAGGAGACAGCATAAGATTAGTTTAGTTCTCATAGAGTAATTCTTAATTATAGAATATAAACCAGAAAGATAAAACAATAAAGTGCTTAAAAATTGTAGAATTCAATACAACGAATTAAAGTTGTTTGAAGGTGAAGGTACCCTTTGCTTTAATTCTAATTATATTTAGTTTATAAATTACATGGTGCTCTACAACTGCTAAAAGATCTGGCCGTGTAGCAGTTTTCTGTCTGTACGTAATAAGTGCATTAGGCATGACACAGGAAGATTTTCAAGATGCTCAACTCGTTTTGAAATCGTTTTTTGAACTAGTTTGTAGAAGCTATTCAAAAGTTTGAAAAATCGAAAGACATTTTGGAGCATTTGCAAGTTTGAAAGATCTCCTTGACAAAGACCCACTGCTGGTCGAAACGCGTCGGAGTGATAAGACTGGTACTTTGGAAGTGTGGTTAGCGATACAGTTATCATCGGTTTGAAGACTTATGAACAGAAGGATCTACCCGGGATTTTGACATCTGATCTCTGTACAGAATGCTTTGAATACTTGATTTCCGGTATGAGCAATCACACTTCATTTTTCTCTCTATATAAAAGGAAAGAATTGTTTTAATATGTGCTATTTTAATAAAATTTAGAAGCTTTTACAAACGTTATCACACTATAGTTTGTTTGCTTCCTTTTTTTCACTATTAAAACATCATCGGATGTGAGCATTGCTGTTGGTGAGGACTATAAAAAGGTGAAAAAGTGGAGATATCTCTAAGAGTTCTTTGACATCGAGAGGATTCCGCTGGATATCCTATATGCTGATATCATCAGGATCTCTGGTAGGAATCCATTTGTAATATTTCCCACGGAAGGTGACGGGAAGGGCTCAATCACTTTGAAAGAGACTACATCTATGTCACAGAAATAATCACCTTATTATAAGAATGGAATTATAATTACGGATTGTTTTTCACTGTTTGCTTTATATGGGAACCTTTATGCGCTGAATGTCCTAATGTTTTTTTACAAGTTTGAAAGACTGCTTGCGCTTGCTCAAAGCTGTTCGAAAAGTCTCCACTTATTTGAACTTGTTCTCCATTTGCAAAACCTCTTTGTTGTTGTTTATGATCGCATTGGACATCCAACGGGGATATTCCAAATATATGTAATTTGTTCATTAAAAGTGTTCCCTGTATATTTAGCATGGTCAATGAACGTATTGGACTTTCAATTGCCATTTGAGTACAATTCCTAACCATGGTGTTTCTGTCTGAGTGTGTGTTAGGGAATTCTAGACTATTAGCTCCAGTGGGGCAGGGATTGATGTGAGTGACAAATATTATCTGTACAGCTCTGTGGAATTGGTAGCACTATATAAATAAATGATGATGAAGAATTTTGAACTTGCTTGAGTAGTTTGAAGGTCTCTATTAGTGTATAGTACAGAGAAAAGTAGTGTGCTGTAATGTGGAGAAAAGGCAATAAAGGCAGACAGGTTACGTATGACACAATAGTTAAGTTGTCTGAAGAGGTATATTTTTGAGGGCTGCTTAAAACTTTGAATTCCAGTGGGTAGTCTGATAGGACCAGGAGAGCATATAAGTTTATTCCTGTACCAGTCCACTGGAGGTGTATTACAAGTAAAGATAGGCGGGTCCGGTTCCCCGAGAACCAAACCCACCCGAACTTTGGGTATCCGAGTACCGAGCTGCTCTCCCGCCCGTTCCGAATCCAAATCGAGGCCGAACGTCATCGTGGCGTCGTCGGATCTCGGGGCTCGGTTCTCGCGATACTTCAAAATTATAAATACACGCCTCCACAGCAATCCATCGCCATTTGACAGAGGGAGAGAGCAGGGTGTAGTCACAGGCTGATTAGAGCAGGGACAGAGAATCCAATATTCTTCTTGCAATTGCTCTAACAAAAATCGCTAGAGAAGAGAGGAGGATAGAGGTTTATTATTTTTTTGTTAATATTTGGCACTCCCCAGTGCTTTTGGGGTGTCCCCCATAATTGTGCATAAATATTTCTGGCTGTCAAAAGTCATATCTGTCAGCAGTATCTACCAACTAATTGTTAGCACTCCTCAGTGCTTTTGGGGTGTCCCCCATAATTGTGCATAAATATTTCTAGCTGTCAAAAGTCATATCTGTCAGCAGTATCTACCAAATAATTTTTAGCACTCCCCAGTGGTTTGCGCTCAGAATGGATTCAAAGCAGTCCACATATGATCAGAATGAGCAACCAGGTTCTGTCACCAGTCCTGATGTTAGTGTTCCCAGTACGTCATCTGGCCAAGGCGATGTCAAACAACAGAGTGTTTCCAAATTAGTGCAAAAAAACACCCCCCCCAAAAAAATTTACTGTATTGAAGTGAAAAAGAAGTGTAACTGAGCAAAAGTTAAGTGACGATAAAAAAAAAATTGCAAGCATGCCATTCTACACACGCAGTGGCAAAGAGAGAATGAGGCCTTCACCTTTGGCTATTAGTGGCAGATCCCAAAAAGTTACCCAGCCTACAATTGGTGCACAACTACTGTTACGCGTCAAAGCCGAGCTGCAAGATAACAGTAAGGCATTAGAGGAGAATGTTTGCTCTGATTCACAAATGAACAACAATCCCTGTGGAGAGTCCATCCAACAGTGGGATGTCTAATCATGAGCATTCTGCTGATGTGTGCCTTAATAGCCCGAGTGAAGCCAGTGATACCCAAATTGAGGATGCCACTTTGGAATTAGAAGAGGATAAGGGGGAGATTTGTGTAGGCGACAAGGGCGCTAATGAGGATGTTGATGAGGATGAGGTTGTTTGTGTAAGTCCTGCACCAGTGGCAGCAGTTCTGGCACGTGACAAGAAAAAGGCCATTGTCATGCCTGGGCATAAAACAAAAAAATCCACTTCTTATGTGTGGAATTATTTCTACCCAAATCCAGACAACAATTTGTAGTGTATGTCAAGTCACAGTCAGTCGAGGGAGGGACCTTAACCATCTTGGAACCTCGTCTATGTTACGCCATTTAACGAGAGTTCATGGCAAAGTGTTGGGAAAAGCTGAAAGTTCTTCCCAAAAAAATACAAGCACTCCATCATCAGCTAAGACCCTCCGCTCACCGACATCCCGACGGCTACAAAATACACCCACCACACCATACTCATCAATATCCTCAGTAGCGCTCGGAGTTAGCCCGGCATCCCACTTAAGGCTGGATGACTCCTGCACTATTATTGATTCCTCTGAAGAAAGCGTTAGTCCCACTGCTGCTGCTGTTGCTGCTGCTGGGGGTGAATCGTCATCCCAGAGGCAGGTCAAGAAAATGAGCAGTCCTACATTTCAGCAATTAACTGTGAAACAATCATTTGTGAGGGGAAGCAAATATGACAGCAGTCACCCAGTCGCCAAGCGAATCACAGACGCCATGGCTGCAATGTTAGTGTTAGATCTGCGTCCAATCTCCACAATAAACGCAGCTTGTTTTTCACAGTTAATTGAGGTTTTGTGTCCTACTGGAAGGGAGGAGGGGGGGGAGATAGATCCAGAGGTGGAGACGGAGAAGGTTCTGTTCTCAGACCCCTACTGTTCTCTCTTTACACCTCTTCCCTGGGTGAACTCATCAGCTCCTTTGGTCTCAAGTACCACCTTTATGCGGATGACACCCAACTCTACCTTTCCTCTCCCGATATCTCTCCCTCCCTCCTCTCCAAGGTGTCCATCTGCCTCTCCGCCATCTCCTCCTGGATGTCCTCTAGATTCCTCAAACTTAATCTCGCTAAAACTGAACTTATTGTCTTTCCCCCCGCTCATTCCCCCTCTCCTTCCGAACTTTCTATCACTGTTCTCAACTCCTCTATTTCCCCTGTTCCTCAACTTCCCTGCCTCGGCATCACCCTTGACTCCTCTCTCTCCTTTGCCCCTCATATTCTCTCTCTCGCTAAATCCTGCCGCTTCCAGCTGCGCAACATCGCACGCATTCGGCCCTTCCTCTCCCAAGATGCCACTAAAGCTCTTGTCCACTCTCTTATTATCTCCCGCTTGGACTACTGTAACCTCCTCCTTACTGGCCTCCCGTGCTCTCATCTCGCTCCCCTTCACTCCGTACTCAATGCTGCCGCTCAGTTCATTTTCCTTTCTCGCCGCTCCTCTTCTGTCTCCCCCCTCTACCAATCCCTCCACTGGCTCCCCATCCCCTACAGAATCGTGTTCAAGCTCCTCACTCTTACTTTTAAGGCCCTCTCCAACTTCACTGCTCCCTACATCTCCAACCTAATCTCCATTCACGCTCCATCCCGCCCTTTGCGCTCGGCTAACGACTGCCGCCTCTCTTGACCCCTGGTTACCTCCTCCCATGCTCGCATCCAAGACTTCTCCCGCGCTGCCCCCCTCCACTGGAACCAGCTCCCCCGCTCCATCAGAACTTCCCCCAACCTGTCCAGCTTCAAACGGGCCTTAAAAACCCACCTCTTCCTTAAAGCCCTCCAGTCCCCCACCTAATTGACCTCATCCCAGTCTCCCCCTACCCCCCTCCCACTCCTGCCCTCCCTCCTGTCCCCCTCTTACCTCCCTCCTTTTCATTCTCCTCTCCCCCCCTCTCCGTCTCTGCCTCTGTTCTCCCCATTCCCTCCTCCTACCATTGCGTCTCTGTCCGTCCTACCCTTCCCTTAGATTGTGCGCTCCTTCGAGCAGGGCCTCCTCTCCTTCTGTTCTCCACCACCTTAACTCTGCTCTTCAGTTCCTTGTCTCTTCCACGAGGTCCTCCTGCTCTTCTACCCCTCTCTCTACCCTGCTGGGGGCTCTCACCTCTCATCTAGCTGTACATTGAGCTTCGGAGTTACTGTGCTTTTTGTTAACTGTACCGTGCTGTCTCACCCTGTATCGTGTTTCTGTCTGTCCCTGTACGGCGCTATGGATACCTACTGCCCCCTATAAATAAAAATAATAATAATAATACTAATAAGATTTGGCCATACATTCTCTGATTTGTCCCGTGTCTAAACTGACAAATTAGTCAGCATTAAGTAAGGGACACAGGGATCAGCAGTCATGATGTCTGCTCTTAAAAAAACAAGGCCAACACTACTTCCCTCATTGACCTATTTCTGTAGGGTGACCTGGAGCTGCAAGTCCTTCAGCCCCTGTTGTAACCTTGTTCTGTTTATTCCTACACTACAGCCTGGACAGGGTGATTTGTGATGCTGCTGGTCACGGATGGCCTAAGGATTTTTTTTCCCTGGTAAGTGATTTTGGTTTCTAAATATTGATAACATTGGACAGGCAAAAGGATGATTATGCTTTGCCATCAGTCTGTATATAGAATAAATGTTATTCAGGCACAAGTTTCAGCCTTATCGTAACGACCAACAATTTCTGCTTTCCAAATTAGAACATATTTTTTCTGCTTTTGCAGAACTTGAATTTAAAGAAATTATATATCCTTCTAAATCCCAAGTCTGATCCTGCCTGACATTGATAAGCTATAAGCTGGATGTGTGACATTTTATTTTTTGCTGCTGAACCAAGTAAAATGGCACAAGTGATATTATGAGACAGTGACTAAACTGACGTTACAAAACTGTCTAGTAGATGAGTGAAAAGGATGGGAAGTAGAGGTGACAGGACCAGAGGAGGTAGTGGAGGACAGTGTCTGCTATAGATGTCTGGGGATGGGTTGTGTAGCTAACAGTCTATGACTACTGTGACAAATACTTTGGACAGGTCTGTGCACAAAAACATCTCTCATGTTCCTGGGCTGCAAGTAACTGTCTGACACAACTGGCCCAGGGTTACATTTACCTAGCAGCCATCTGGATGATTTGTTTCGCAGTTCTGTCTGTAATGACAATATAGTGTGTGGGTGTTGGGTGAACATTAATTACGAAAGTTTTATAAGCAGCATTTTGTTCTTATTATGAGAGCTATATATAGTATGTGAATAGAAAATGTGACACAAAATTATAATGTAATTCCTATAATAATATATATATTGTAGGTATGGATATGTCAGAGAGATTCATTTAAAAATGCAGAACAAAGTTGGTTGCAGCACAAATGCAGACTTTTCTGACATTAAGGGCTAGATTTACTAAGCTGTGGGTTTGAAAAAGTGAGGATGTTGCCCATAGCAACCAATCAGATTCTAGCTTTCATTTATTTAGTACATTCTACAAAATGACAGCTAGAATCTGATTGGTTGCTATAGGCAACATCTCCACTTTTTCAAACCCGCAGCTTAGTAAATCTAGCCCTAAGCCTGTTTTTGCACAATTGTGCATATTTTCATCTTGAATCCTAATTCATTACCTGTTCCTGTTCCCATTTCTGGGACTTTTTTTGTGCTGCAGCCTCTCTGTGCAACGAAACTTTCCCCTAACCCCCAAACCTTCAGGCGTTCTCAGAAGACTCAACTTTTTTGGCTAATTTCCCATTTCCCATTTCTGAATCTTTTTAAGCCCCACCCCCTCCAACCCTGTTAATTCTACCTGCTTACTGTTAGGAACCCCTTCAGCCGGCACTACACAACCCGGAGTCTACTCCGTCAGTCAGGTGTTCACTGGAGCCCCTGATGGTGGGGACAGACTGGGCCGCAGACTGACAGAGGGTCGTGAAGTGTGTACCGGCTGGGGAGAACCGAGGCAAGCGTAGTGGGGTCCAAGCAGAGGTCAGGGGTCACGAGCAGGCAGGGAGTACGGTATACAAGCCAGAGGTCAGGGGTCATGAGCAGACAGGGAGATCGGTATTCAAGCCATAGGTCAGGGGTCACGAGCAGACAGGCAAAGTCCAAATCCAAGCCAAGGGTCATACACGGGAAATCAGCAGCGCGTCCAAAAAACAGGAACAAGGCAGGGAGCAGGTTAAGCTGACTAGACACAGGAACTATAACCGGCAGTGAGGCTGCAGACCTCACTGCCTTAAGTACTGAAGACCACCAATCAGAGCCTAGCTCTGAATCAAGCACAGCCCCTGTAGATTAATCAGCCCACAGGCTGGCCTGTCACACATGCGCCCGGCTACTCAGCCTGCCGGAGCGCCTACAGCTTATTTACGGCGTCCGGCCGTTGCCCTGGAAATACCGGAAGTGACGTCCCGGTCGTCATGGCGACGGCCGGGACGTCGGAGAGAGGTAGTGTGTGTCGCGGCGGTGCCCGCGGCCGCCGCGACTGTCTAACACTGCAAAAGCTTCAATCAAAATTTTACTATATTGCCTATCTACATTTGAACAATCTATGGTACGCCCCCTCCCTAGACCAATATTGCTGTGGGACTGGCCTATACGTGGCCCATTGGAATCTGCCTGGACCAATATGCAATATGTGGTACCTAATCTCACATATCAAACTCCTATTGTCCTATAGATTGTAAGCTTGTGAACAGGGACCTCTTCGTCTGTCAGTAATACCCAGTATTCTTTTTTGACTCTATTTGTTCCCAATTGTATAGCGCTGTGGCGAATACTGGCGCTATACAAATAAATGTTAATAAAAAATAAATAATTAAAATCTGTCTCTTGCACTTTGTGTCTCTGACCTGCACCTTGTGTCTGCCACCCTTTTCCAAGTACCTTGTGTGCATTCTTTACAGATTGGTCTGGGGGGCAGGGGGACATATGCCCCCTGGGCTGGTCACATAATGGGCTACCTTGGGCTGGCTTATTGGGCCACATGCATTTTTTTCCCTTTAAATTGCTCCTAATAGGCTGCTGGGTCAATCAAGTCTTTTCCCCCAGACTAAATTTTGCCAGGCCTCCCCTGCTTCCATTGTACTGTGTTCCCTGGTGGCAGTGGGTTAGAAGGGGGAGGGGGGTGGAGGGGGGTCAGAGAATGGTGGCAAGGAAGAGCTATACTAAACCTTGCTCATTGTTTCCTTTACATGTGCTACACACTTCAAAATACAGCAGAAATGTAGGGGCATTTACACAAAAAATATGTACTGTGACTCTATGTTTTCCACTTAGTAGGATCCCACCAGAGAGACAAATGTAGAAGTCAATGTTTGGGAACATTTATAAAGATCATAAAACAAATCCTAAAGAGCAGCAAATGGAAATGTAAGCTACAGAGTTAAATAAGATAAAAAGTGGGACGATTATGAGTAACACCACTGTTTGAGTACATTCTAATGCAATTAGAACAATGGATATAGTACTCGCACAAGGAAAAGAACTTGCCTCATCAATAAATAATTTTGTTTTAATAAGAATAATCAATATCAGTTAGTATATATCATAATATTGTTTGAGGGGTGCACCACCAACAAAAACAGCTGAAAGAGATAAAAAAAAAAGTTGGGGTTCTGAGAACACTGTAGGGCACTCCAGTCCATTAATATATAAAATTAATAGTTAATTAATTAATTAATTAATTAATAATACTTCTACTTGTGTATACCGGGCCGAAGCCAATGACTATCAGGGCCGGTGCTAGGGTCCTCGGTGCCCTAGGCACAATGTAAAAATCCGCCCGCCCCCCCGGCACAATGTAACAAAATCTTGCTTTTTAATTCTGAGGCGCCCTGCAGAGCCCGGGTGCCCTAGGCAACTGCCTAACCTTGCCTAATAGAAGCGCCGGGCTTGATGACTATAGTATATGTGGTTTCAATTATGAGAGTCTCTTTATGGCACATTATGTCTGTGTTTGAGAGGTTATCATACATTTCACAAGACAGTGTCTATTAAATAGCTAAATGAATGGAGAGCTTGATAATAGTGGTCTGTTGATAGTGAATATACAATTGTAACATCAGATACAGAACTATCTGTGGTCAATTTAAAGCATTTGCACTTTATTATTCGCAGCACCAATCTGGGTTCTACCAATCCATACTTACCGATAACTTACTGTCCACGGTGTTCCATTGCTGAACAAATTGATATTAGTGGGATATCTGATAATTTATTCAGATCGACAGCTCATACTAGCTACGCTGATTGTGACAGTTTAGAGATATATTTTGAATCTCATGTCGATAGTAAACATACAATTGTAACATCAGATACAGACTATCTGCGGTTAAATTGAAGCATTTGCACCTTAATATCCACAGTATATGTCTGGCTCTATCAATTTAGGAATGGTCAACAGATTTTAAATCACTATTTCTTTATTTCTTTCACTTGTTTTTATTCTTATATTTCGCCCATATATTCTAAATAAAGGCTTCGTCCCGGATACACACAAATAGAAGTGTTATTAATCTTATATATTAATGGACTGGAGTGCCCTACAGTGTTCTCAGAACCTCAACTCTTTTTTTTGATCTATTACATTCTAATGCATATATTAAACAAAAGTGCAGTAAGTCATGATTCATCTTCAAACACAACCTGCACGCTTAGCAGTTTTTTGAAACGAGTACAGAACTTGAGAATACGTGCGCACGTATTCAAATCTGAATGGATCTCAAAATATGTTTCCATTTATATCTGGGTTAAGTACTATGGGCCTGATTCATTAAGCATCTTAACTTGAGAAACTTCTTATTTCAGTCTCCTGGACAAAACCATGTTACAATGCAAGGGGTGCAAACTAGGATTTTGTTTTGCACATACGTTAAATACTGACTGTTTTTTCATGTAGCACACAAATATCAACTTTAAATTTCAGTGTACAAATAAGCTATCAAGCATTTATGTGCTACATGAAAAAACAGTCAGTATTTAACTTATGTGCAAAACAGAATACTAATTTGCATTGTAACATGGTTTTGTCCAGGAGACTGAAATAAGAAGTTTCTCAAGTTAAGATCCTTAATGAATCAGGCCTTATATGTATGGTATCTAGTGGCACGCATAGATATAGTTTTTATAACAAAGACCATGCCGTGGAAGTCATCAATATCAGTTGGCACCTACACCTGCAATGTAGCTGGTGCAAATGTTACGGCTAAAAACACGTACTTAAAAGAAACCCAACACTTAAATTGGCCACATCTCCATTGGTACGCCCTCAGCACGCCCTTACTGTACATTGCCTATATTCATCCTCCCCTCCCCACCCCCAGTCTGCCCTTCAAGTCGTAGGCAGCAGTAAGTGTCATTTGCATTAAGAGAAGAATTGCATGCAATTGCGTTCATTGGCATAAGGTTCATTTCTGAACATGCGCAGAGCTATTTCACAAGATACGCAAGCAAGGAAACTTATGTTTAAAGATTAATCAGGTCCTATATTGTGAAATTCCTTGTTATCAGCAGGATTTATCTCTTTTAGTATCCCTAATTTAATATTTTAATATTATACCTGAAACACACATTGAGGAATAGGCAAGTTTGGGTTGGAGGTGTACCTGAATACATTGGAGAACTGTCCACAAAATGTTGTATTTCTTTCTGGTACCTGTCATAGGGATAAATCACTAGCTAGTATTTGTATTCAGCCTTTCAGCAATGTTTGCATAAACTGCAATTTACAGCACGCACAAGCACTTGCATAGCAATGTCATTTGCAGGCTTTTCCACAGCAGGACATATATAGAGTAAATGTTTGGTTCATGTACTTTATGTAGTACTTGTAAAGTATGTGTATACGTAAGCAACATGAATATGCTGTGCTTGTCCCTGTATATAAGTCATAAAATGCTTAACAGTTAACATAACTATAGACCTTTAGTCTTAACCTTAACACTTATGTTATGCAATAAAAAACACCACACCGACTTGTAGGCAATTAAGTCTTCTTTATTAAAGTAACCGTTCTCTTGTATGGTGGCATGTGAACACTGTACTCGGTCTTGTCTATAACCTAAGCAGACCCTTGCAGTTTAACCTTAACTGGGACAACAATCCCCAGGCATTCCGTAGCCCCAAACCCTCTGGTCTGATCATAACACACCAAAAGCCAGCCCAAAGGGCCTGTACTTGCACCAAACCTAAGCCAACTCTTCAAAGGGAACGGGGTCCAGACGCCTCACTACCATCAATGTGTGCTTCACCAACCTTGCATATCTTATACAGTGTTTTCCTTCCATGCTAAAGGCTGAATCAGCCACAGGACCCTAGTCCTGACAGTGAGTCTGCGCACCAAGTGGCTCATCATACCTCTGGGGCTGAACCAGCACACCCATACCATACCATGACACGCACACCAAGTGGCCCATTTACCTCCGGGCCTGTACCAGTACCCGTAACATACCACGGCCTGCGCACCAAGTGACCCACCATACCTGCAGGGCTGGTGGGCCACTTGTACCAGCCCACCCGTACTTACCACAAGTCCCCGCACCAAGTGGCTCATCATACCTCAGAGTCTGTACCAGTACCTGTACTTGGAGAACCAAGCCCGCGCACTAAGTGGCCCATCCAAGACTTGGAAAGTACCACTCTTACGACAGGGCACATCAGCAGGAAGGTGCACACCACAACCAGCTAGAGAACACTGGATCCAGGAATCGGGAATGGGAGGGAGGGATGTTTTTCAGGAACCAAAAGAGCTAACTGACTCCTCCTCGCTCTTTTAAAACCTGTTCCCTATTTTCTGCCCCCTTATGACACTTGCCTAGGCATCACCATATCTTCCCTACTTTGTTGACCCTTAGTGATCCAAAACAGCTAAGCATACAAACCTCAGCTTTTAATCTTCCTTGGGCTTAGTCCACCTCTCAGTTCTAATTTCAGATGTGCTACCTGTAAGTATAAAAGTAGAAATACCCCGAGAAACAGGTACTATTGTATATTTCCATCATCCATTTCTCTGAGTTTATGTTTAGAGTCCCATTTTTCTTATCAATCAATTGCATCTACAGTACCTAATGTTCTTTTTCCAGATTTTGTCAATAGTACAAGGCTAGTACATTTTAATTGAAATGTTAGGTAACCAGTCACAAGTACCTTCCATACACAGAAGTGTTTTAAAATATATGAACTGCTACAGGCCGAATCTGAATGTTTCAGAAACAAATCTGTTCATCCACAAAACAGGTTTGTCTGTATTCCTCTTGTGGTAACTGCATTACTTAACACACACATCACAAAAGTAATTTTGTATGTCAGACACAAGTAAATGTTAAACGTGTAAAAACCATTTACCTTGTGAGCCTAGATTTCCATATAGTTTTTATCACTTTCAGTTTCAAGTAAATTGAAACCAGCATCACAGGGAAAATGGATTATATTTCCATTTTCTTCCTAGCTATGTTGTTTTATTATACTTTTTCCTATAAGGAGCTGCAATTGTGTCTGTATATAAAGGAAGGCCAAGCAATATGGTCAATGTGATTCAATGCTTTTACTATCGCTTTTAATTGGTTTCTACCATTGGAAAGGTATTTTTGCTGCTCTCCATATCAATGTGAATTACATTTATGTAGACTACTATACGAAATGTCAACTTGGCTGTACAGTGGATCAGAGAGGATGGTACCCATTTTGTACCAAACGGATAAATGTGCAAAAATATTATAAAAAAAGGGAAAGGGGTTTTTCATAGTACACACAAGTCGAATTTTCACTCCTGTGGGAATATGTGTCAATCAGCGGTTTTCTAAAACTGACGATTTTCTACGATTTAGCTTTAATATAATTTCCGTTTTAAATACTGATGTCAAATTGCCAAATATTGGAGTTTTTTTTATAACCACTGAAAGATACATTTGCCCCTGGTATGGCAGTGTCAATTATGTGTATATTTATTAACTATTCACACTCCACTAGATTAAACAATACCTACCTCATCTGATTTATTTAAAATGCATTGACAGAGTGTCCAGCAACTAACGGTGTAAACTAGAGATGCTCACTGGACCCATGTTTTGGTTTTGGTTTTGGATCTGGATTAGCTTTGTGTTTTGGTTTTGGTTAATCCCTCGCATGTTTTGGTTTTGGATCTGTATTTTTTTGAACAATTGGTATAATATGCTAAAATCACATCATTTTGCTCTTCTTTTGTTCCTACATTATCATCAATCTCAATAACACTAATTTCCAGTAATTTCCAGTCAATTTGACCACCTTACAGATCACAATATTATTTTCATACACTTTCGGCCAAAGACTGCAGCGAGCTAGCTGGATGCTAAGCGATAGAGAAACGACACAAACACACGGCAGTTCATAGCACATCTAGGAAACATTACACACAGCAGTGGCAGAAAAGAAAAGTGGTGCATGATGGAATTGTCCTTGGGCCCTCCCACCCACCTTTATGTAAGATATTGAAAAGGACATGTACAGTTTAACAAAGCAAGTGCTCCAGCGACAAGGAGTGCAACTTTTATGGCTGAAATGTTTGGTTTGTTAGGGCCCCCACAAAACAAGCTAACAATGGGATTAACATGTAAGAAAACAGTGCTGTTAATGAACTCTACTGTGGCAAGTCATGCACCAGTGAAAGTAGTTCTTGCAAGTGATAAGAAGAAGGCCATTGTCATGCCTAGGCATAAGACCAAAAAATCCACCTCTTTTGTGTGGAATTATTTTTACCCAAATCCTGACAACAGTTATCTAGCCATTTGTAGCATTGTAAAGCCACAGTAAGTAGAGGTAGGGACCTTAACCATCTAGGAACCTCATCCATGTTATGCCATTTGAAGCGAGTTCATGGAAAGCTCTTGGGAAAATCAGAAACCTATGCTAAGAAAATAACAACAAGCAGTCCAGCATCAGCTACCTCCCTTCTCTCATCTAGATCACTGCACCTGCAATCTACACCTCCAACACCTTCATCATCAATATCCTCACAAGTGATCGGAGTTAGCCCTGCAATCAAGTTGCTAAGGTGAGATGACTCCTCCCCTATCCAGGGCTCCTCAGAAAAAAACTTGAGCGTTAGGCCTACAACTGCTGCTCTTACTGCTGAGGGTGGATCTTCAACCCAGAAGCAGATCAAGACTATTAGTAGTTTAGAACAATTGATTGTTAAACAATCCTTTGCAAGAGGAAGCAAGTATGGCAGCTGTTAACTAGTCGCACAGCGGATCACAGGCGCCATGGCAACTATACTAGTATTAGATCTGAGTCCAATATCAACCATTAATGCAGCAGGAATAAGACAGCTAATTGAGGTCCTGTGTCCTCATTACCAAATTTCTTCTCAACACCATTTTACTAGACAAGCAATTCCTCACCTGTACCAGTAGGTTACAAAAAAGAAATTAATTGGGATATATAATGCCATTCTACCCACTGTACACTTAACCAGAATGGGGACATACGAAACTGGGAAAACTAAAGATTATTTGACTATGACAGCCCACTGGGTTGGTATATTGCTTTCAGCAGCAGGAACAACAGCAGCATCTAGCAAACAATGCCAGATCTTTCAGAGACAGGCTACTCTGTGCATCATCTGCTTCACTAAGAGGTAATACCGCTGACAACCTGTTTGAAAAACTAAGAGATGTCATTGCAACATGGCTTATCCTGCTTGGACTCTCCTGAGGATATGTGATTTCTGATAATGTCACCAATATTGTTAGAGCATTACAGTGGGGGGAATTCCGTCACATTCCCTGTTTTGCTCACACAATCAACTATGTGGTACAGAACTTTTTTAAAAAATGACAGTGACATGCAGGAGATGCTGTCTGTGTCCCGAAATATTTTGGCTCATTTTCGGCATTCTGCAACAGCATGTAGGAGAATGCAGCAGCTGCTAGAAGAATAGAATTTGAGGGGGAATGTACTTTAGTCCAGCACAGTGGAGAATACTTTCCGTGTTGTGTAAGGTGCTGAAACCACTCGAAGTAGTCACCTGTACATAGAGTGCAGACACTGTTAGCTTGAGTCAAGTGATTGACCTAATTAGACTCTTTGAAAAGCAGCTAGAGAAATTGAAGGAGGAAATGAAACAAAGCAATTCCGCTAACTATGTTGGCCTTGTAGATTAAGTACTTTATTCGCTTCACCAGGATCCAAGATTTATCAGCATCTTGAAATCGAATCACTGCATTTTGGCAACTATGCTTGATCCTAGCTTAAAGAGCTATGTCTTCTCTTTCTTTCCAACTGACCCATATCTCAAGAGATGCAATGAGCTCCTGGTCAGCAAGCTGACAGCTCAAGTGGTACATCACACAACAACGTCTCCTCCTTCAGTTTCTCTGGCAACTGCTTCTAGGAAAAAACTTAACTTTCCCAAGACACCCAGTGGTGATGCAGATGAGTCAGCACATTTTGACATTTGGTCTGGTGTAAAATAATTGGCCAAAAATCGTGACAGCTCTTCCGTAAAATTAACTATAAATTCCATGAGGAAGGCCATTACCGGCAATTACATCAAAGTACACAGACTCCTGTGATGGTGGATTCCAGCGTGGATGAATTAGTATTGTTTGAAGATGATGTACACACTGATGAGGGTGAATATGATGACAGTGTAGATTGCAGGTGCTGAGAGAAGGGAGCTAGCTGATACTAGTATGCTTGGTAATATTTTGGGTAGAATGGCATGTTGGCAATTTTATGTTTTTTACAGTAAACTTTCACCTTTATTAGAGGGGTGGTTTTTTTTTTAAAAGGTACAAGTTTTTATTTACATTTTTGTTTCCCTGACCTAAAACCACTGTGCACTTGAACATATACTTTAACATATGAGGTAGAGGGATAAGTATCATCAAGACTGAGACTGGAGAGTGGCAAGAACAATGTGACTGAAGACTAGAGAGTGACAAGGACACTGCCACCCTTCCTGTTTCTGTATGAGCTATGGCACAGTAGAATGTCATTGGAGACTTTTAAGAACACTGAGAGCCCTACAATTACAATTTCTGTTTCAGCTCTAAACACTGCCACCTCTCCTATTTCTGGGTGAGCTATATAACACAGTACAATGTGACTGCAGATTTAGAACAAGACTGCCAGCCCTATTATTTTCTATTTCAGCAATGACACTTAGCAATGGAGCAATTGAACTCTCCTGTATGTGTGTTAGCTATATAACACAGTACAATGTGACTGCAGATTTAGAACAAGACTGCCAGCCCTATTATTTTTATTTCAGCAATGACATTTAGCAATTGAGCTCTCCTCTTTCTGTTGTTATCTATAACTCAGTAGAATGTCACTGGAGACTTTGAAGAACACTGCTACCCCTCCACTTTCTTTTCTAGCTATGACGCTGCCCAACTGCACTAGAGACTGAATTTTTATTAGATTATATTAAAATAGCTTTAATATAATCTAATAAAAATTAAGTTTTATATTTATGTTCAATTGATAAGGGACTGGAGTGCCTCTATCTACTCTTTTCTTTCTTCCTTGATCATAGTTATGTACATGTTAGAGTGCACCCCATCTATGATGTGCGGTTATATTGTTTTGTATGACATTGCACTAGAGACTGCCAAGAACTGTGCTACCCCTTCTGTGTCTCTCTGTGAAATGGTGCTGGATCGCCATGGAGGGTGGTACTTATAGAATCCAAAACTCGCGAGATCCGATGATGTAACGATGACGTTTTGCCTTGTTTTCAATTCCGAGGGCGCGCAATAGTACCGAGCTGGCTCGGCTTGGTACTCAGATCTGCTAAGTTTGGGTGGGCATCTCTAATGTAAACCAGTGAAACAATGAAAAATCAGAAGAATTTGTGTCAGCTGGCGCTAAATTAATAAAGCCACAAGTGCAAATGGGTGCACAGGGGTTGGTTGAATTAATTAAATAAAATCAATAAATACTAAGAAAAAAAGCTAGGATGGTTGGGCTGAAAATTCTATATCCAGACACAGTGCTAGCCAACGCTGATTGTCACTATAACAGGAAAATGCACAAACATCAGGCTTTCCTGTTTACCAGGTCCCAGCCTGGTGGGTGCAGGGCTGGTGACTCTATTACATCAGGTGGTAGGATAAAAATTTCAAGTCCTCTTATTAGAGGCCACAAGTCTCACGCTAATGAGCGCTGGAGATCTGAGATCTTCCAGATCCACCTGAGTGGTGGTTTCTGAATTATTTTGAACCAAAGGATTGGAACTTTGCCAACCCTATGGTTCATGTATAAAGGCCAAGTGGTCCATAGTAACTTCTTTCCCTTGAGTAACCAATAACCATATATTTTATTTACAATTTCCATATAGTATAATGCATCCCCTACTGTAAATTATAAGGAAATTAGAAGTGGGCATAGTTCTCTCATTCATGTTAGAGAAATCTTAGGTAAATTCTGATGTATCACTTTATATAATGAACACTAAACGGATGACATCAGAACTCAACATTTATACAACTATTATTTACAGGAGTTTATACATATGTTGTCAACGGCATTGTGTATTTATAATTAAGGTATATTTTTCCTTAAAAGGGTTTTAAAGCAAATGAAAATATTATTTGATCACATTTCTGTATAGCGTATAACTTGAAACAATCATTTATCTTGAGAATGTACATTATTAAACATCAACAAGAAAGCATTTCATGTGTTTTCTTCAATATTTTCAAAATATCAATTATATTAGATTTTAAACTCTGGGAAAATGTTGAAGTGGTTATTGAATATCAATGGTTTGCTCTGAACTGATTAACATCAAACCCTCTGCCAGTGAACTGCTAACTGTTCGCTGCTTGAGGAATTACAGATAATGTGAGCTGCTATCCTTCCTCACAATGGATGTTCACTGATTCTCTGGCTTTGTCTTCTAACATGGACTTAGGCTATTTATCGGATGTGTTATGTGAAATGTTTAGGTTTGTGGTAAATAATGCTTTAATATTGTCTTAAGTTCTGCAATATATTACCCTTGTTTTTTTTTTTTATAAATGCATAGTATTCATATTTATTTTTATTTTCTAAATGGCAAAGGATGTGTTTTTATTTTCTAGGTTCTAGGTTGTAAAAGATTTGTTGTTCAATTCGATGTTCTGCTAGCAACATTTTATCTTCTCTTTTTTTTCCTTTTCGTTCCAGCATAAGCTGGCTAAAGGTGATTAGCTCAGTTGTGTTTCAACAGGATTACTGACAGGAAGTCTGCTGTCCATGGGAAAATATCATCCCCATAGTCAGAACCTTAGCTCAAATATCGTCAGTTCAGATAAGCTCCTAAAACTTTTACATATATATATTTGTGAAAGTTATTAGTAGTTCGGAATATAAGCCAAATTGAATTTTAAATCTAGCTTGTATATTATGACATTTTCCAGCATGCTCTCTATATTTCTTATCTTAAGATACACAGATGCCACACAAACACTCAAATGCAGAGCTGATAACTAGAACATAAGGTACATAAAATAGACCAGACAAATTCATAGATTGCCATAGTATTTACAGTAATAAAAAAAGTTACCAAAATTCAAGGTGACTGTAACAATCTAAGGATTGTGTTGTGTCCGATGCAGGTGAAACATTAGAGGTGGTGAACTTCTATCAAGAAGAACTGGTGTAGTTCATGGTAAGTAACTCTGTGGCATACAGCATCCAGAACTACATAAAGGGCATTTTCTATGTCATCTTCACCTCCATTGCAATCTGCAAGAGATATTCATATGTTAATCTGATATACCTTGACAATAACAGCCTTGACAGTGTTGGTGAACAGCTGGAAGACTGACTCCTTTTCAGTCAAGTCTGGGGTCACACAAGGCTGCACACTTTCACTTCTTCTTTTTGTTTGTTGTATAGTGCTCTTCTCAATGTGCATCAGGCAGAATCCAGAGCTAAAAAGCATCACAGCACTGGGTCCAGACCATCTAGAGGCCAAGTGCTCGCTCCACATGGATAACGTCACTGTCTTCTGACCAGTGTTTGGTACCAACACTCACCCAGATCTGCTAGAACTTCAGACGAGCTTCAGGGGCAAAGGTCAACTGCGGGAAGTCAGAGGCGATGCTTTTCGGGCTGTGGCAGCTGGCTGCATTCCCCTGAAGTCAGACTTCATCAAGATTCTTGGAGTTTGGTTTGGTGGAGAGGGGGTGACCCTGTAGTATTGGGAAGAGAGACTGGCAACAGTCAGACAGAAAGTTGGTTTGTGGATCAACAGAGACCTTACCATCGAAGGGAAGCACTGGTGCTGTGCAGCTAGATTGTTCCCGTTCTGCAGTAAACGGCCCAAGCTTGGCCACCTCTTGCTGCTTTCTGCAAGACCATCACGAGGACAGTTTTCCACTTCATCTGGGGCTCCAAAATGGACAGAGTGAAGCAGGTGGTTATGTACAAGGAGCCCCTCAATGGTGGGAAATGGATACCTCATATCCCCATCACGCATTTTTTGCAACTGTATCCACAGGACTTTGATCAAAATAAACACTTGCTCTGCTGGGAAGTCCATGTCCCGCATTTTCCTCATGCCACTTTGGAGAGGTCCTTTGGTTGGGACAAGTGGGACAGCTCCTTTCCTTACAACTGGACTACACCATAGTTTTACCTGGATGTTGGACAATTTGTGAGAGAGCACCACCTGGAGGGACTTAAACCAGACTTGTGGATGCCAAAAACTGTCCACAAGCTCAGCAGAGCTAAAGACGTCATGGAGTCTGTCCCAGGGCTCCCTGCTGCTACAACAAAACACGTGGGGAGAATGTGGCCTCTAAGAGGCTGACTAATGGACATAAAGACATTGTATGAATGGCTATATAAGGGGGGTTTGCCTCTCAGGACATTTATGCACTCCCGGAACCTGTGCAGATATGTTCACTGTCCCGTCTGTATCACCAGAAGGGAACCTGCACAGCATATTTTTTGGGACTGCCCCACTGCACAGCCCCTGTTGGATGCCTTGGAAAATGAAGTTAAGGACAGTGTGCTTATTTGAAATCGTTATTTTGTATTAGTTTAGCATGGCTAAGGCAGTACTTGTTTTGTACTAAAAAGTATGAGTGATTATGTTTCATGGTGTATTGTGCTTGCAGCTGTGCTGCGGCACAATACGCTTAAATGTATTGTTTTGTGTGTTTTTTGTACCTTTATACAAAATAAGGATACTTTTTTAATCAAAAGAACTCTGTGGCATCCAGCATTCGCTACTGTTTCTGGCCTCACACAAGGTATTTGTGCACACAGCAATTCTATGATTTACACCTGTAGCCTCCAATTCCAGGCTAGAGCACCCGGGACTGTAGCAACAGGGTGTGGCCAAGGTGCCTCATCCCAAGTTTCTTACAACACAAAGGTATATTTCCTGATTGAGTTATATAGTCTTTAAATCCAATAGATATCTTAAGGTATAACTTCACTTGAAATTGATTAATTACAACCTAGACCCAAAAGGTTAATTACCCAGGGCCTACATTTTAGGCTATCTAGTGGATCCCCAGACATCTTAATATGTGAATAAACAGCTCTGGATAAAGTGGCAGACATTGCCGCATCAGCAGTATGGATAACATTGGGGGAACTTCCAGATAATTTGAACGGCATTCCCAAGTAGTTTTTTTTTGCCATATTGCACATAGGATATTCCAACATCATCTACTGAAATTGGCCATCCTCCCAGCATTGATGTCTCTTCTTTTCTAAGTAGGCAAGCAGCCTCTGTCCCTCTATGTGGCTGACTGCATGGGTGCATGTACGGGCACTGTTGGTTTGAGTATGTGAGGAGTAGGTGTTGCTTGGAGGCAATATATTGTTGGATTTGTAGCTGTGGCACAGTGTCATTTGCTCCGTTAACTTTGTAATTTATTAGCGGAATTACGGCCAAAATTCCAGTTTCATGCAATCCTTAAACGCTTGCTGGTTTTGTTGGGTTTAGACCCTTTAATGTATGGTACACATTCATTCCGCATTGGGGTGGCTATGGCTGTAGCAGCTGGAAGCGCCTCTGTGCCAGAAATTCAAACACTGGGCAGATGAAAGTCATGTTTTTATAAGAGATATGTCAGACCTGATCTGTAAATGTTTATTTCCTCTCTCCTCTTCATCATTTCCTTTTCTTTGCTCCTCCCCTGCGGTGGACCCAGGGCTCTGCTGCTTGCCGCTTTTAGCGGAGGCGTGAATGGATTTTTTCCTGTTTCTCCCACGGATCCAGGCCTGATTAGTGGCGTTCCTCTGGGGTTCTATGGTTTTATTACCTTCATATGGGTTGTTGTCCTTTCCTTCATCTGATTTTTCTTTATTGCTTGTTTTGGTGTTTATTATTTGATGTTTTGTTCCGCAGGAGGGGCTTTCTCTGATATACAGGATTTGGACAACCCCACTACCATCCCCCACTCAGCATCACACGGGGTAGTTTCTAGCTATTGTATAGTGCATTATGTTTATTTTGTCCCACATAGCTTCTAGAGGTGCTTATGGGTTATTTTGGGTACAGTCGGTCCCCATATATATTTAGTTTTTCCACGCTTTTTAATTACCCCATTTTCATACTTTATATCCTAGGTGTGCATGGCAAGAGGACTCAGATTTTGGTATTGGGCCACTCCTACAGCTTTTGGGCGAGTCAACGCGAATTAGCCCATAACTGGGTTTGTTTCCCATCCCCCGTGCAAGTTAGATGGTTAGGGAAGAGGTGTTTGAAATGGGCCTCTTTCTTTTCCCTTATTTCTCAAGAAGTTAAATCCAATGGTATACCAAATACAATGGTCATTCACTTGGGGGGCAACGATGTAGGAACAGGCTCTGGACCTCATTATTTGGATATGTACAGACTTGTCTGCAGTTATACAAAGATGGCCATCTATTAAGTTGTGTTGGTCCTACATAAATCCCCGTCTATCATGGAGGTCACAGAGACCCATTACCACCATATCGATCTTAGTTAAGAAGATCAGCTAGATATCTAGTAAAGTTGTGAGGTCATTATGGGGTTTGGCAATAGTTCACCCACTGTTAAGATCACAGACCCCTCACTTGTTTAGACCAGATGGTGTGCATTTATCAGAAGAGGGCACAAGGTTTTTCATTAATCAGATATTTTGGAAACTGAAAGTGGTCAATAGGTCCATTCATGGCGGGCCGCTTATTCCTTTAGGGATTGCGACGTTTAAGTGGGAGAGCTTTGCAGACAGTGGTTAGTATATGGTGATGGTTTCATCTAATCACAGATCACTACCCCCCCTCAATGTCATCAGATTGTTGGTCCACCTGTACAGGAGGACCCCCTGGCCCATATGTTCTGGTCAGGCCACTAGCTAGTTCAAAGGGAGTGTAGTATATCCGCTTGGACAGATTGTAGCACCGGCCAATAGATAAGGTTTATCCTGGGTTGGTTGTATTTGGTTAGTTGGTTGTGCATTCCTAGCTGACTACTCTGCTCTCGTCTGCCTCTTATTTAGCTTTATATTAATAAATGTATTACCTCTTCCAAATGTTAATCTGGTGTCCGTGTCTTTATTTGGTCTATATAAGGTGATTCTGACAGGAAAATGAGTATGTTGTACTATTGTGCTATTTTTTCATTTATCCAAGAAGTATAGAAATAAGTCGAGTTATATCAGTATGCTGTGGCACTTAGCTTGGCTGTGTTTTAAAAAAATAAAATTAGATTCAAGAGTTTGAGGTTCAAAAGTAAAACCATTGTTCAGATATAACAAAATAATATATAATATAATTTTATCTGCAAGCTGCTGTCAAAAGTGTCAAAAAAACATTGGCACAAGAGTATCATGACAAATTAGATAATCCCCATTATTAAATCTTCCCCCAAACTAAGCATCAAATATTATTAGAATGAAATATAACTCAAAATCCCACGTGTACCTGCAAATCTTAAATCTACTGGCACTCACATAAATAAAACACATCCTTTGCAATATTTGCAGTTTATGCTTCTTAAAAATATATTAAGCATTCCCTTAGCAGGCCATCGACCCATGTGCGCAAAAAGAATTTCAATTTAATTTTAGACTTATTTATTTACAATGACTAAATGCTTAAATCCCTTCAGAAATTTCTTGTACATCACAGGTCCCTCTTGGTGCATTCTGAACAGAAGATTGAGTAGTCCACTTTCTCGGAGAAGTGGGTAAGATTCCTAAAAGTGCATCATTTTGGGCAAATTCTATTCTCATTTGCATTGTATTTTGCCTAAATGTTCTTATGTTTGACTCACTTCATCATTGAAGACTACTAACTAAGGATTGTGAGAGCTCACAATAAGATGACCTGGGGTTATATTTACTAAACTGTGGGTTTGAATAAGAGAAGATGTTGCCTATAGCAACCAATCATATTCTAGCTGTCATTGTGTAGAATGTACTAAATAAATGATAACTAGAATGTGATTGGTTGCTATAGGCAACATCTTCACTTTTTCAAACCTGCAGTTTAGTAAATATACCCCCAGAAGTGTATCTTTAGTTCATATGTTCCTTTTTCCATGTGAGTAAAGCAACTCATTTAATGTTCCCATTATACCATTTCAACAGCAACATTAAAACACAGTAAAATATTTGAAGGCATTAAATATAAGATAGCAGTATAGATGTGTAATACAGCAAGTTGTATATCAATACTTAGTAGCACTTCTGTTTGAAAGTACCATTTATTATTCACTTATTCATATCAGATAATGCACCATTTGGGAGTTCTCTCTTCCACCATAGTGATTCTCAAGGTTACACCTTATTGGAAGAAAAATGCAGATTTGGCATTGATGGAGTTAAAAGTGTTGTGGAAATAGTACACCCATTTGGCAGGGAGCAGGTAAACCAGGGGTTCTTATAGACTTGGAGACCAAGGGGTATATTTACTAAACTGCGGGTTTGAAGAAGTGGAGATGTTGCCTATAGCAACCAATCAGATTTTAGCTATCATTTTGATGAATGGACTAAGTAAATGTTCCATTTGACAGAGGTACTAAACTGTTTAACGAAATAAAGTCTATGATGGATTGCAGCTTCAATAGTGAAATGTATGCTTGATACAGTTGATTGACGATCTTATAGATCCTGTATTCATTGGAAACTAGGAGGCACTAGTTTGCAACCTGTTCATGCATTGGAGATTGGGATTAGCCCCAACAGAATTGGAAAGGTGTGTGACTACTCCCATCTGAAGCCCAGTAAGGGGCTCAGTAGTTGCAAGAGGCAGGAAAGTTAAGACAGCACCAGTTGGATATGGACAAGATGCCCCAAGAGAACTAGATGAGAGTCTTGTACTACAGAGGGAGAAGCTACAAGCCCAAACAGAGGACCAGGTGGCTATGGACAAGGGGCTCTGGACAGTCCTGTGTTTCTTGGACAGAGAAAATAGTGTGACCATAATGACTGGATGAGCGGTGAACCTCAGCAATATGAGGACTGTGCATTTGTATGTTCAGCAACTAAGGTGAAAGTGTTAACCGATTGGCCCACTGTTTAAAGGGGCCAATAAGTGAGGTAGTGACCTGAATGGGGGCTATGTGTTGTTTAGTCAATGTTATTTTCTCTATACAGTTGCTGACAATTACAACTCTTTTATGTTTAAATGTATGAGTTTAATAGGTGAAGACTCTTATGTTCACCTAAACACTAGTTGCTGACCAGAATGCTGCTAACTGAGTTTATTCCCTAGACTCGCTACAGCTACTACTGTACAAAAAGGAGGTGAATGCAGTCTACCGCACATTCCAGCAATCACTCAATGGCTTCTATGGGAAACATAGACCCGGCAGCATCACCACATAACCGAGGAAGTTCCATGGGACCCAGGAGCAGGGCCGCCATGAGGAATTTTGTGCCCTGGTACAGCAACTTCTTGAGGCACCTTCCATAGCCACAGAAAGGGGCATGATCACACCAGGTGGTTGGCTACTCCCACTACACAGGCAGGCCAGGGCCCTCAGGCAGGCCTGTACCCCAAAACTTTACACCTACTCTGACCCGCTCATCGCCCCTGCACAGGAGAAGACCCCATGAAGATACCATAGTCATATACATAGAAGGAACCACCTTAGGGAGAGTTAGAGGGTAAGACAAGCTTATTTTAATAAATGAACAACACATATTATTTTACTGTCTTATGCTGCAAAATTTATTTGCACTTTGCAGAGAGTGATTTTGATAACAGATTGCTCCTATTCTCCCTCTTGTTATTTCACGTAAGTTGCATTACAGTCAATGTAAATAGCAAGAGCTCTGCAATACCAGTGTGAAATTTATCCAAGGCCACAAAATATGAGGATATATTAAATGGTCTTGCCCTTACTGATAACTGTCAGTACACGTCAGTAGATTGAGTTGGGAACATTAGATTTTTGCACTTCATTCATTGTGGTTGTAAGGATATTATTTTAGTCAATACAAAAAACAGAGAGTAAAATTTGGAAAACTTTCTGTGTCCTCTTGAGATAAAGTGCATAAAATATTGTGTCACAATAAAATGTATTATGTAATTTAGTAAATTTAAAACAATGTTTTGACACAGCTGGCCTTTAAAAGCCAGTGCCGCTTTAAATTTTACCTGCAAAGTTCATGCTGATGATCATCGTTCAAACAGGCCTTGCATCCTACCTCAAAATTGTATAATTTAAGCCCCTCTTGGTTCATTTTAATATGCAAATTAATGTTTGGATCTCCTTTGGAAGTCAGCAGAATCTTTTGCAAAGGAAAACAGTATTCAAACACATTCAAAAATATAGATTTGGTGCCTGCCTACATCAATCATATAAATATATATATGTAAATATACTTAACTATAATATATTTTTTTAATACTGCATCAGCCAGTAACATATATGCTGTTTTGAGCAAGAAAACATTCTGAAATTATACTATATTTTCTATTCAATTAGGTTTTCTCTTTATTGATATGTTAAGATTTAATATCACATCTTAAAAATCTGCGCAAACCCACAGTTTTATAGAAGTCTTGTATTCAGCAAGGATCAAGTCAAAGATTGTGAAGCAGTTTTAAAAAAAATAAAAAATAAAATAAACTATCCTCGTCTAAGTATTCTAAATTTCTCCCCTGTTGCTTAATAATGTATAAATTATACCGTTCTGCAGTCAAGTAAACATTTTCTGCTCGCTGTCGTCAGTGTAATAGTGGCTTTTATGTTAACATATATTATTAAATTCGGGGTTCCTGCAGACTGCATTGACTGTGTATTTCTAATATAGTACAAGCGAACAATTGCCTGTCCACATATCATTTATATGAAAACATTTTGAATTATTAAGTTATTGGGTAACAAGCAGAGCTATATTGATTCCTCTCTATGGTCTGTCGACTGTTTTCCTTAGAGAACAAGCAGCCATGATTGTTATTTCACTAAGTAATGGTGTTCTATTTTCTAGGAAAAATAAAAGCTTCAGCGATCTTGACTGTACTGCATTAACCACAGAAAAGGTATGTTTAAGCGTATTTAATAAGGCAATAGAAAAGGAATGTGTACACATATTACTCATTGCTCTTAGGAACTATTGAAATTCAGCAGCACTAAGTTGAGGAGATGCATTGGTTTTAAAAAATATATATTCTCAGCATTCTTTTGTTTGCAAATATTACATCATCTTGTCATTTTGGCTATGATGTTTTCAATGATTCACTGGTCAACACTCATTTTATTGACAATCATAATAAAATGGTTTTGGGGTAACATTGTGGTGCTGATTCCAAATATGACAGTGGATTTGCTAGATTGGCTTTAATTTTTGAGCTAATTGGTGCCCCATTGAAAAACATAAAAATGCAGAAAATGTAATGGTCAGGCAGAGCCTGCCTAAAAAATGAATTGAAATGGTCTCAAATCATACACATGAAATATATAATGGCATTTTATTCGGAATAATAACAGTTAAAAATATTAAGCTGATGCAGATAATTACAATGATTGCGTAGTAGAACGCTGTTTGTATGAATTTTCTTTTATGTGGGACAGGACAATCATGTTGGAGGCTCCAGCAGTAGTCAGCCATTATGTCCCACCTGCCTTGATACCTCTACTCCATCACCTTTAAATCTTGATGAAACCTCTCCCCTTGTTCCTCACTAAAATCACCAAGATTATCCACTAATCTGTGTAAGTAGCTATTGAGAAAATATACCTTTATGCTCATATTAGTAGTTAATTTTTTAAAGTTTGTGACTATGTTTTGCACCAGTTCTTCATAATTGTCTGCTTTGTGGTTACCCAAGAAGTTCATAACTGCACCAGGCAGAAGCTTCAACACCATTCATAAATTTTGTGAATTTCTACCTTTTAGTTTTTCTGCAATTAGTCCAGGGAACAACCTACAAATGCAATTGAAGCAATCGGCATCTTTGTCCAAGGCCCTAACAATATATAGGCTCTAACAAATATACTCTGTGTGTACAAATTGTCACTACAACCACTCCCTGTGTACAATTTGATTTATTTACACTAATTACATATATACAAATATATTACACTGACAAGAAACAAGAAAACACAATAGAGAACCACTCAACTGTCAACTGTCAACTGACTGCTGGTTGGCTGATCGATCATTTATATATGGAGGGGGAATATTCTAGAATGATCGTGGACTGAACACCTAGAACATTCACGTATCTCACCTTCTAGAATATTCTGGTATATTCCCTTATGTATGCATTATGGATAAGTTCCATACAGTGTCAGACTGGGGCTTGAGTGGCCCACGGGGAGAATGCAATGGCAGAGGCCCTCCTGAGAGAGTGTGACCAGCCACTAGAGAGCTGTAACCAAACCACTAGAGGGGATGTGGTAAGCCCACGAAGGACAGTTCGCACCATAGTGTTGTATATAAAGAATGCAATGTGTATATAAAGAGTACACAGTCTTGACCTGCCCCTTAGATTGGGCAGAACAGTCACCAAAAATTGGGATTGTCCCACTAGAATCAGAACATTTGACAGACTATCCTGCAGCCCCAACATTAAAATAATAGCATTCCCATTTAATAAATATATATATTTCCCTCCAACCAACCCCAACATTAAAGTAATAGGTTTATTTATTAAATGAGAATACTATTTCCCTCCATCCAAACTGCCCCAGCAATAAAATAATAGCATTTATGTATAATAAATATACCTATTTCCCGCAACCATCACTGCCATAAAATAATTCAGATTCACATTTAATAGACCTCATGCTCCCCAAACTCAGCCCCACATACAATTAACAGCCCCAAACCACCACATCTTAAATTAATAGTCCCCACTATAAAACCATCACCCCACAAACAAAATAGCACCCATTAATTAGCCACAACCCACCACCACACACACACACACACACACTACATTGACACAAGCCCCCTGTGCCATCACACACACATATACACACACACTACATTTCCACAAGCCCCCTGTGCCATCACACACACACTACATTTACACAAGCCCCATGTGCCATCACACACACACTACATTGGCACAAGCAGCCTGTGCCATCACACACAGGGCCGCCTTCAGAAAAAATCAGGCCCAGTACGGGCCCCCCATGCCACCCGGGCCCCCCCCCCAATGAGCAACACATACTTTCATACTTACCTGGGGCCCGCTGCTGGTCTCCGCTATTCTGTCTTCAGCCTGGCTGTCACAGTGACAGCCAGGCACCACGATCCGATCGCAGGGGTGGAGGAATCATTCCCCCTGCGATCATGTGATCTGTCACAGGCAGAGCACATGATCGCAGGGGGAATGAATCCTTCACCCCTGCGATCGGATCCTGGTGCCTGGCTGTCACGGTGAAAGCCAGGCTGAAGACAGAATAGCGGAGACCAGCGGCGGGCCCCAGGTAAGTCTGTGCTGAGCTGTTGTACCGGCCCCCCTGGTGAGCCCGGGCCCGGTACAACAGTATCCCCCGTACCCCCCTGATGGCGGCCCTGACCACACACACACTACAATGGCACAAGCCCCCTGTACCATCACACACACTACATTGCCAAAAGCCCCCTGTGCCATTATACACACATATTACATTGCCACAAGCCACCTGTGCCATCACACACATTACATTGCCACAAGCCCCCTGTGACACCACGCACACATTACTGTGCCCCTTCATCACAATGCTGTGCCCCCATATGTTAACACTGCGCACTGCATGCTGCTTTTGCCCCCCTTCATCACACTGTGCCATCCTGCTTCCCTCCCTTCATCACTCTGTGCCATCCTGCTTCTTTCCCTTCATCGCTCTGTGCCATCCTGCTTCCCCCCTTCATCCCTCTGTGCGATCCTGCTTTCCCCTCCCCATCATCCCTCTGTGCCATCCTGTTTTCCACCTGCATCCCTCTGTGCCATCCTGCTCCCCCACCTTCATCACTTTGTGCCATCCTGTTTCCCCCCCCTTTCATCACTCCGTGCCATTCTGCTTTCCCCTATTCATCACTCTGTGCAATCCTGCTTGCCCCCCTTTCATCATTCTGTGCCATCCTGTTTCCCCCGCCCCTTCATCACTCTGTGCTATCCCACTTTCCCCCTTCATCATTCTGTGCCATCCTGCTTCTTCCCCCTTCATCAATCTATGCCATCCTGCTTCCTCTAGCTCCTTCATCACTCTGTGCCATCCTGCTTTCCCCCTCCATCACTCTGTGCCATTCTGCTTTCCCCCTCCTTCATCACTCTGTGCTATTCTGCTCCCCCCCCTTCATCACTATGTGGCATCCTGCTTCCCACCCTTGCCTCTGTTCCTTTACTTACCTTCCTATTGGCTTCTATCTTCTTTTCTCTTCTCTTCTTGACTTCTGTCTTCTTGCTTGATGGCTCCTCTCTGTGCCGCTCCTCACTGAATGTCGGGCATGACATGATGACGCTACGCCCGACATTCAGTGCGAATGGAGCAGGGAGGAGAGAGGAAGGAGGGGCGCTGGCGCTGTGATCATGTATTTTTTTTTTTTTTTAAAGTAACCTGCTCCCCCCACCAGCGAAGAAGGCGGAACCATCAGGCGTTGGGGCCCACCGGGGAATTCCCCGGCGAGCCAGTCCGAGCCTGGTTCCATATTAATTAAGTATAGAACTAGAGCCAATTCAACTAGAGCCAATTCAAAAAAAATATTTTAATTTTTGATTTCAGCATCAAAATAAAATAAATTAATTTAAATATTCCTAACAGCTTAAAAATATTTTTTTGTTGGGCTGTGTTATAATTGAACTGCCCATTGCCAAGACCGGGATGTAGCAATACCCCCTTCTTATAGCTGAACTCCAGGCATATTCTACCTTTTACTAGTTGATAGTGTTTGTTAAATTTTGCCAAGAAGTGAAGCATATAAATCAGGTGCTCTGAGACAGGACTTCTCAATCCTTCCGAATAAAACAACCATTAAAACAATTTTAAACAAGACAGTCATAATTGTTTCACTTTAAACTCTTGTTGACAGTCAAAAAAAGCAAAGTTTTAGTATGAGATATCTTTTGACAATAGTAATTGGTCACCACAGGCTTGAGGAGAGAGATATAGAAATTTGTGATTTGCAGAGAAAAAAGGAGCTTAATTTGGGATGAAACAGAATTAATATACTGCAAAATCTTGTATGCTCCAGTGAATAAATGAACAGGTTTGAAAGTAAGTACTTTGAGTTTGATGTTGCTCAAGTGGATCCATTCTTTTCCCCCTAGATATAAAAATGGCGCTAACCAATGATGTCTAATAAAGTTTGTCATTTGATGAGTAGAGGCTTTAAGAAGAGCATTGAGATTCTTTCCAGATGTCTGTGAGATCTGAGATGGTGGCATCAGTCATAGGAGTCCCAGAAGAAAATCACTTTCTTTAATAAGGATAAGATTATATGTACTAGAGATGCTTGGGCTCGGTTTTTTGAAAACCGAGCCCACCTGAGCTTAAGGGATCCGAGTAGGCTTGCGAGCCGGCTCTGTACTTTCGCGCGTCCTCTGATCTGATTCGAGGCAAAACGGCAGTGTTGCGTTGTCGGATCTCCCGGTTTTTGGATTCCATAAGTACCTCCCTCCCCAGGAGATTCAGCGCCATTGCTCACACAGAAACAGAGGTGGCAGTGTTCTTTTCACTCTCCAGTCTCCAGTGCCATTGCTCATGCAGAAACAGGAGGGGTAGCAGTGTTTTTGTCACTTGACAAAAATTGACTGGAAATGACTGGAAATTAATATTATTGAGGTTAATAATAATAACGTAAAAAAAAAAAATAAAGAGCCAAATTATGTGATTTTAGAGAAAAAATTGGTATCCAAAACCAAAACTAAAACACATGAGGGCGGTTTTGCCAAAACCAAAACTAAGACACAAAGTTAATCCAGATTCAAACCAAAACCAAAACACGGGGGGCAGTGAACATCTTTAGTATGTACTAGTAAGATCAAGCTTGGAGAAGTCTGTGGCTCCATGATTGTGTTCCAAGAGCACCAAAATCAAAGGATAAGAATATACAATTTTATGATTTTGTTTAATACTCTTTAGTTGATATAGGCTCTGTGTAAAAGTTGTGTTTTTCCTTGACAATAAAATAAAACCGTTCCAGAAGGAAAAGTATATGTGCTATTGAATCCCTTTTCCAAGTTCTCTCTAATGCTTTCTGACATAACTTGGTCCAAGTATCAAATCAATGGCATAATGAGAAGGACAATGTGCAGGCAAGGTTTCACCTTTTCAATTGCAGAAGATATCTGCAAATTGAGACTATTCTACAGACATAGAGGATAACATATTTTGCAGGGATTTCCCCACAGCTTGAACTCCATGCCATGGGAAAGCCCCATGTTATATATGTGACTGCTGTCACTAAGAGCTCTTTGGAGATTGTATTGCATCGCATATTAATTATTTTGCCAAGTCTAGGATCCCTGGATTTATTACAGATGAAGAGCCTGGATCTAGATGAGTAATAAAGAGGGTGAATGAGGTGAGTGTAGGGATGTTTTCTTACAAATAAAATTATTTTTACACTTATGTCTCTGTTTTGATTACATTCTCCTTGGTGCACTACAGGTCAAAGCTGTAGTTTCCCAAGTGCCAGCATGCTCTGGCAGCCATGGGCATACTGGTGCTTGTAGTAATACAAGCGCTAGGATGCACAAGCACTTAATGGCAGCCTGGGCATGCTGGGACCTGCAGTGCACCAGGGACAAAATGGTTTTTAACATTTAATTTACTATTATTACCCCACACCCACCACCCCAGGGGAGTAGGAAAAACTCTAGTGCTATCAGCACAGGGCTGTTTAAACATAGGGCGGGATCCCACTTTTTTTTTGCTGACCCGATTTTCCTAGAGAATCCAGCCCCATGCTGATCAGCCTTGTCTCATCAATTATTGCTAGTACCAACCTATGCTGGCAGAATTAGAGTTGGCTGAGCTGTTTGGGGGAGGGCACACCATTTTGTTTAAATTTATTACCATCATTATTGCTTACATCTATTTATTTATGTTGACATTTTGAATGTCAACATTACAACCCTGTAAAATTTTACATGTTGAAATTTGTGTAAAAATGTGTAGCCATTATGTATGTCAACATTTTAACTGTGTAGACATTATGACTGTTGACATTATGGTGTAAACATTTTTAATGTCGACATTATGAATGTCAACATTTTATTTTCAACCCAATGAGTGGGATGTGCTGATAACAATAGAAGGTTTAAAGATTTTAAAATTGCATATAAGGAAATGTATTTCCTATGCAGGATTTGTAAATTGCGAGCAAGAGTTTTGAAATGAAAATGCCGTGGAGCACTACTGTCAATGACTGCAACGTAATGCCAAGGGCCTGACCCGGGTCTTGCAGAACCCTGTACGAGAATTGATTGAAAAATAGGAGCTTGATGTCACTGTACGTAACCAGACCCAAAGATTGCCTGCATCAGTGTTCTTTCTTGGAAAGATTAACATGGTCCATTTGCATAGGTTTTTCAGTATTTTGGTAGAACTAACCACTAGAGATTCTCAGGTTCAGTTCCCCAAGAACCAAACACACCCGTACTTAGCAGAACCGAGTACTGAGCCAGGCTGGCTCGGCACTTTCGCTCGCCCCCGGAATTGAAAACGAGGCAAAGCGTCATTGTTACGTCGCCGGATCTCGGATCTCGTGAGTTGTGGATTCTATAAGTACCGCCCTCCACAGCTATGAAGCCCCATTTCACAGAGGGACACAGAAAGGGTAGCACAGTTCTTGGCAGTCTCTAGTGCAGTTGGGCAGCATCATAGGTAGAAAAGAAAGAGGAGGGGTAGCAGTGTTCTTCAACGTCTCCAGTGACATTCAGGAAAGCTACATTGCTCCATTGCTTATTGTCATTCCTGAAATAGAAATAATAGGTCTGGCAGGCTTGGTCCTCTAAATCTGCAGTCACATTGTACTATGTTATATAGGTAACATACAAAGAGGAGAGCTTCATTGCTCCATTGCTAATTGTCATTGCTGAAATAGAAATAATAGGGCTGGCAGGCTTGGTCTTCTAAATCTGTAGCCACATTGTACTGTGTTATATAGGTAAAACACAAAGAGGAGAGCTCCAATGTGCCATTGCTAATTGTCATTCCAGAAATAGAAATAATTGGGCTGTCTGTCTTGTTCTAAATCTGCAGTCACATTGTACAGTGTTATATAGCGCACAGACAACAACAGGACAGCTCCATTGCTAATTGTCATTGCTGAAATACAAATAATAGGGTTGGCAGTGTTCTTCAAAATATGCAGTTACATTGTATTGTGCCATAGCCACCCAGATTTAGGAGAGGTGGCAGTGTTTAGTGCTGAAACAGAAATTTAAATAATAGGACTGACAGTGTTATTAAAAGTCTCCAGTCACATTTTACTGTGCCATAGCTCATACAGAAACAGAAGGTGTGGCAGTGTCCTTGTTATTCTCCAGTCTTCAGTCATGATGATACTAATCCCTCTACCTCATGTACTAAAGCCTATGTTCAAGTGCATGGTGGTTTTAAGTCAGGGAAACAAAAATGTAAATAAAAAGCTTGCACCTGTTTTAAGAAAAAAACACCGCTCTAATAAAGGTGAAAGTTTACTGTAGAAAAACATAAAATTGCCGACATGCCAATCTATCTAAAATATTACCAAGCATACCAGTATCAGCTAGCTTCCTTCGCTCAGCTCGATCTCAGCACCTGCAATATACACTGTCATTATATTCACCCTCATCAGTGTGTACATCATCCTCAAACAATACTAATTCATCCCCACTGGAATCCACAATCACAGAAGTCTGTGTACGTTGATGTAATTGCTGGTAATTGCCTTCCTCATGGAATTTGTAGTTTATTTTACGGAAGAGCGGTCATAATTTTTGGGCAAATCTTTTAGACCAGACCAAATGGCAAAATGTTGTGCAGACTCATCTGCATTACCACTGGATGTCTTGGGAAAGCTAAGTTTTTTTCTAGCAACAATTTCCAGAGAAACTGAAGGAGGAGACGTCATTTCATCATGTACCACTTGAGCTGTCATCTTGCTGACCAGGAATTCATTGCATCTCTTGAGATATGGATCAGTTGGAAAGAAAGAGAAGACATAGCTCTTAAACCTAGGATCAAGCACAGTTGCCAAAATGTAGTGATCTGATTTCAAGATGTTGATAACTCTTAGTCTGCAAGTCCAACATAATTAGTGGAATTTCTTTGTTTCATTTTCTCCTTCAATTTCTCTTGCTGCTTTTGTAAAAAGTCTTATTAGGGGAATCACTTGACTCAAGCTAGCAGTGTCTGCTCTCTCTTCATAGGTGACTACTTCCAGTGTTTGCAGGACCTTGCACAACACAGAAAGTATTCTCCACTGCGCTGGACTAAAGTACATTCTCCCTAAATTCTATTCTTCTTGCAGCTGCGGCATTCTCCTACATGCTGTTGCAGAATCCCGAAAATACCCTAAATATTTTGTGACACAGACAGCATCTCCTGCATGTCATTGTCATTTTTTAAAAAGTTCTGCACCGCCAAGTTGATTATGTGAGCAAAACAGGGAATGTGAGGGAACTCCCCCCACTGTAATGCTCTAACAATATTGTGGTGTTATAAAAAATCACATATCCTCAGGAGAGTACAAGCAGGGTAAGCCATGTTGCAGTGACATCGCTTAGTTTTTCAAACAGGTTGTCAGCGGTATGCCTCTTAGTGAAGCAGATGATACACAGAGTAGCCTGCCTCTGAAAGATCTGGCATTGTTTGTTAGATGCTGCTGCTGTACCTGCTGCTGAAGGTGATTTACCAACCCAGTGGGCTATCACAGTCATATAATCTGTAGTTTTCCCAGTTCCGCTTGTCCCCATATCTGTGGTTTAGTGTACAGTGGGTAGAATGGCATTTTGCAACCCAATTATTTTCTGTATTGTAACCTCCTGGTACAGGTGAGGAATTCCTTGTCTAGTAAAATGGAATTTGGTAACGAGGACACAGAACCTCACTTAACTGTCTTATTCCTGCTGCATTAATGGTGGATATTGGACTCAGATCTAATACTAGTATAGTCGCCATGGCGCCTGTGATCTGCTGTGTGACTGGGTGACAGCTGCCATACTTGCTTCCTCTTGCAAAGGATTGCTTAACAGTCAATTGTTGTAAACTACTAATAGTCTTCTTCTTGGTCTGCTTCTGGGTTTGTAGATCCACCCCCAGCAGCAGGAACAGCAGCAGTAGGCCTAACTCACAAGGATTCTTATGAGGAGTCCTGAATAGAGGAGGAGTCATCTTGCCTTAGATACTTGGATGCTGGACTAACTCCGATCATTTGTGAGGATATTGATGATGAAGGTGTTGGGGGTGTTGATTTCAGGTGCTGGGAACTAGCTGAAAGAACAGAGGTAGCTGATGCTGGACTGCTTGTTGTTATTTTTTAGCATAAGTTTCTGGTTTTCAGAAAAGCTTTCCTTGAACTCGCTTCAAATCATGTAACAAGGATGAGGTTCCTAGATGGTTAAGATCCTTACCTCTACCGACTGTGGCTTTACAATGCCACAAATGGCTAGACAGCTGTTGTCAGGATTTGTGTAAAAATAATTCCACACATAAGAGGTGGATTTTGTTGGCTTATGCCCAGGCATGACAATGGCCTTCTTATCACTGGCAAAAACTGCTTCCACTGGTGCATGACTTGCCACAGTAGAGTTCATTAACAGCACTGTTTGCTTAGGTGCTTTAAGTCCATTGTTTTGTGGAGGCCCACACAAACCAAGCACTTCAGCCAGAAAACTGGCACTGCTTGTCACTGGAGTGTTTGCTTTGTTAAACTGCACATGTTCTTTTCAATATCTTACATAAGGGTGGGTGGGAGGCACCACTTTTCTTTTCTGCCACTGCTGTGTGGAAATGTTTCCTAGATGTGCTATGAACTGCCGTGTGTTTGTGTCATTGCTCTGTTGCTTAGCATCCAGCCAGGTCGCTGCAGTCTTTGTTTGGAATTGTATGAAAATAATATTGAGACCTGTGAGGTGATCAAAATTGACTGCAAATAACTTGAAATTAGTGTTATTGAGGTTAATAATAATGTACGGGGGAAAAAAAAGCAAAAATATGTGATTTTAGCAAAAAAAAATAGGGATTATAGAGAAAAATTGGGATCCAAATCCAAAACCAAAATCAAAACATGCAATGGTGGTTTTGCCAAAAACTAAAACAAAACACGAAGTTAATCCAGATCCAAAACCAAAACCAGAACACGGGGGTTAGTGAACATCTCTACTAACCACTGGTCTCTAAAAATTTCTCTTTGCAACATTTGTGGAACTATTTCGCGACATTTTGTGAAAAAATGTTTGTTTTTTTCTGAACTATTTTTAGCATCTTCAAACATTTTGGCACTATTCACAGTTCACCAACACTACTATGTCCACCAAGTAAAGCAAATAGTGGGGCTCCTTATGGAAAACCCACTCCCATGCTTGAAGACAAGTATACAGCTCAATCCTGCTTTCTTTACAGGGAAAACAAGCTTACTGCAAAGTTGTCTATAGTTGTTAATAGAACTCTATGCAAAAGCTTTCATAGAGCTTTTAACTTTAGATAATGTTGGGGGCATTTGGGAGGAGTCCTCCATTTACTTTAAATAGGGGCCATATTTGAAAAACTAGGCATCCATTAATAGTAGAGTTGTCCTTTAAGCTCTTGGTGACAATTATAGATAAACGTGTCATCCCTTTTTGGCTGATGCACAGGTGAACATCAATATTGAGGGTCTTATTTGTGTACAACTCGTGTTCCTGGAGGCTGGAAAGCAAGGGAGGGTGGAAAACATTTAAAAAGTACATCTCTTGAGGATATTAGACTAAACTTTTTTCAATAGTGAAATAGGTGTGGTCTATTGATTTGAGGAGTGACCTACCAGGGTTGTGGGATGCGTGGGACATGTATAGGTCCATTGAGGGCATGTCAGGGTTTGGGTTGGTCACAATTTATATATCTAGAATGTTATGATTATTTGAGACCTGGTCTTACAGGACAAGCAGAAGCATCCCATACCAACATATTTATACTGCATTCTCTACTTGAAAAAGTGATCCGATAAATGGTCAGCATGAAAGTGTTATAACATATAACACCCCCTTACTTCAGCTAATAATCTGTGGGTCTGTAGAGATGTGGATGAAATGACTTGGTGAGGGGCCTATGGCATCCAGGGGGCCCTTGAAAGTGCTCAGCAGCAGTATTGATCGGTCGGGGGCGCCCCCGACGCGATCAGTGCTGCTGAGCACTTTCACTGCGGTCCTTCTCCGACGCGCTGTAGTCTCCTTACTGAGGAGATCTCGTGAGTCTCACTCTCACGAGATCTCCTCAGTAAAGAGCGTACAGCGCGCCGGAGAGGGAGGCCCAGGGGCCTCCATTCCCTTAATCCGGCCCTGCATACAATAGATTGTTCTGTATAAAAATATTTTCTTTGAAAATGTATTTAGAATATTGTGTAATTAATGAATACAGAACAATTCAGTTCACAAAAAAACTAGAAATTAGGCAGATCACTAATTAATTTTTTTCTTTAAATGAGTTATAGTTAGGGGTGTGCACCGGCCACTTTTAGTGTTTTGGGTTTTGGGTTCTGATTAGCTTGAGGTTTTGGGTTCTGATTTGTTTTGCCAAAACACCCCACTCAAGGTTTTGGTTCTGACTTAGGGTTTTGGGTTCTGATTTATTTTTAAAAAAGTATAAAAAGTGCTAAAAAACTGGTTTTTTTTTTTTTTTTCACTCCTACGCTATTATTAACCTCAATAACATTCGATAACAATCATTTCCACTAATTTCCAGTCTAGTCTGAACACCTCACACCTCACAATATTGTTTTTAGGCCAAAAGGTTGCACCGAGGTAGCTGGATGTCTAAGCTAAGCGACACAAGTGGGAGGCACAAACACGTGGCCCGTCTAGTAGTGGCACTGCAGTGGCAGACAGGATGGCAGTTTGAAAAACTATGCCCCAAAGAGCACATAATGCCAAAAAAAGAGGTGCAAGATGGAATTGTCCTTGGGCCCTCCCACCCACCCTGATGTTGTTGAAATAGGACATGTGCACTTTAACAAACCAATCATTTCAGCGACAGGGCCTACCAAACAACTGTAGCTGAAATGATTGGTTTGTTTGAGCCACCACACAAAAAAAGCTATTCATCTCTCCCTGTACAAACTAAACTGGCTCTACTGAGGCAAGATGTCGTCCTCATTCTCATCCTCTGATTCCTCGCCCCCTTCAGTGTGTACTTCCTCATCCTCACACATGATCAATTCGTGCCCGCTGGACTCCAGAATCACAGGTCCCTCTGTAGTCTCTGGAGGCCAGTGCTGGTCTTGATTGAAGAATTGATAATTCATTTTTATGAACATCATCTTCTCAATGTTTTGCGGAAGCAACCTCCTTCGCCGCTCACTGACCAGGTTCCCCGCTGCACTAAAAACTCTTTCAGAGTACACACTGGAGGGGGGACAACTCAGGTAAAATAGAGCCAATTTGTACAGGGGCTTCCAAACTGCCTTTTTTTCCTGCCAGTAAGAATAAGGACTGTCTGACATGTCTACTTGGATGGTGTCAGCAAAGTAATCCTCCACCATTTTTTTAATGGTGACAGCATCCAATGCAGCGACAGTAGACATGTCTGCAATGGTTGGCAGGTCCTTCAGTCTGGACCAGATGTTCTTAGCATCCCCGCCAGTGGCTCGTTTAGGAAATCTCAGCTGTTTCCTCGCAGCCACAGGTGTGGAAGAAAATAAAGGTGGAGCTGTTGGCATGTCACGGTCCTCTTCAGAGGACAATCTCCTGACCAGCAGGTCTTTGCACCACTGTAGACTTGTGTCTGCCGAAAATAGAGACACAACATACGCTTTAAACCGAGGATCGAGCACGGTGGCCAGAAAGTATTCCTTTGACTTTAAAAGAGTGACCACCCTCGGATCCTGGCAAAGCTTACGAAGGGCTTCATCCACAAGAGCTACATGATTTGTGGAATCGCAATGCTTTAACAGCCCCTCCCTCACTTTCTCCAGCTGCTTCTGCAACAGCCTGATCAGGGGAATCACCTGACTCAAGCTGGCAGTGTCGGAACTGACTTCTCGTGTGGCAAGTTCAAACGGCTGGAGAACCTTGCACAACACGGAAATCAGTCTCCACTGCGCTTGACTCAGGCGCATCCCCACTCCTTTGCCTATGTCGTAGGTGGCTGTGTAGGCTTGAATGGCCTTTTGCTGCTCCTCCATCGTCTGCAGCATATAGAGGGTGGAGTTCCAGCGCGTCACAACCTCTTGTTTGAGGTGATGGCAGGGCAGGTGCAGCCTTTTTTGATGTTTTTTCGAGTCTGCGGTAGGCAGTGGCAGAATGCCGAAAGTGTCCAGCAATTTTGCGGGCCACCGCAAGCAAATCCTGCACACCCCTGTCACTCTTCAGGTAATGCTGCACCACCAAATTTATTGTGTGGGCAAAACATGGGACGTGCTGGAAATTGCCCATATGTAATCCCCGCACAATGTTACTGGCGTTGTCTGACACCACAAATCCCCAGGAGAGTGTAAGTGGGGTAAGCCACTGCAAGATTATTTCCCTCAGTTTCTCTAAGAGGTTGTCAGCGTTGTGCCTTTTATTAAAACCGGTGATACACAACATTGCCTGCCTCGGAACTAGCAGGCGTTGTCGAGATGCAGCTACTGATGCAGCTGCTGCTGTTGCTGCGGAAGGCGATGCATCTACAGAGTGGGCTGTCACAGTCATATAGTCCTTAGTTTGCCCTGAACCTCTTGTCCACATGTCCGTGGTTAAGTGGACAGTGGGTACAACCGCATTTTTCAGAGCACTGAGGGCACTTTTTCGTACTTCTCTGTACATCCCGGCTATCGCCTGCCTAGTGAAGTGGAATCTCAACGGGATTTGGTACCGGGGAGACAATACCTCCATCAACCGTCTAAATCCCACTCCACTGATGGCGGACACTGGACGCACGTCTAACACCAACATAGCTGTTACCGCCGCAGTTATCCGCTTTGTAATAGGATGACTACTGTCGTACTTCGTGCTCATGGCAAATGACTGTTGTACAGTCAACTGTTTAGTGAAAGACGTAGCGGTCTTACGACTTCCCCTCTGGGAAGATGACCGACTACCAGCAGCAACAGCAGCAGCGGCAGTAGTAGGCATACCACTGCAGGATCCTCCGAAAGAATCCCGGTTTGAAGAGGACTCAGTCATGCAGGTGACATGGCCTGCAGGACTTTCTCTGATCGAGATCGTGGAGGAAATTGACGAGGAGGGTGTTGGTGATGTGGATACAACAGTGCCAAGGGATTTAGGTGTCCCTGGACTGCTGACGGTCCTAGCCACAGGTCCTGAACTAAACACTGAATTATGAAGGTTCTTCAGGTGACGTATAAGGGAGGATGTTCCTAGGTGGCCAAGATCCTTACCCCTGCTTATTTGAGCTTTACATAAGGTACATATGGCCATACATTTGTTGTCCGGATTGGGATAGAAATAACTCCAGACCGAAGAGGTGGATTTTTTGGTCTTCTGCCCAGGCATGATGATGGGCTTTTTCATCCCATGGACAAGAACTGTTTCTCCCCCTGGTGCCTCATTTAAGATAACCACATCAGCATCCTCCTCGTCAAGTTCCTCCTCATCATCATCATCATCACCATTTATTTATATAGCGCCACTAATTCCGCAGCGCTGTACAGAGAACTCATTCACATCAGTCCCTGCCCCATTGGAGCTTACAGTCTAAATTCCCTAATATAGACACACACTCACACAAAGACAGACAGAGAGGGAGACAGACAGACAGCAAGGGAGAGACTAGGGTCAATTTTGATATCAGCCAATTAACCTACAAGTATGATTTTGGAGTGTTGGAGGAAACCGGAGCACCCGAAGGAAACCCACGCAAACACAGGGAGAACATACAAACTCCTCACAGATAAGGCCATGGTCCAGAATTGAACTCGTGACCCCAGTGCTGTAAGGCAGAAGTGCTAACCACTACGCCCCTGTGCTGCCCTCAGCGCCAGCTACATCAATATCCTCCTCCCGATGTACAACATTCACACCTTCATTAGCCAGATCTGTAACTGGACTGTGGGTGATCCTTCCAGCATATGCAGAGGGCGTACTGCAAAAAAATGGTGGAAGCAGCCGCCTCTTTCCGTACAGTGATGGGAAGGTCAGGCTTCGCAACCACCAACACCCTTGGACTCGCCTTGGAGATTTGTGATGCCATCTCTTTAGAAGGCAGAGTTGTTTGCTGTGTTGTTGATGACAGGTTAACTCTCTTAAATTTTTTAGAGGGGGGGGAGGAGGAGGGCTTAGATCCTTGGGTGAAGCTGAACCACTAGTCATGAACACAGGCCAGGGCCTAAGCCATTCCTTGCCACTCCGTGTCGTAAATGGCATATTGGCAAGCTTACGTTTCTCCTCAGATGATTTTAATTTTCTTTTTTTGCTAATTTTAGTGAACTTTGGCTTTTTGGATTTTATATGCCCTCTACTAGGATATTGGGCATCGGCCTTGGCAGACGACGTTGATGGCATTTCATAGTCTATGTCATGACTAGTGGCAGCAGCTTCAGCATTAGGAGGAAGTGGTTCTTGATCTTTCCCTACTTTATCCTCCAAATTTTGGTACTCCATTATAGTTTAATCTCTGGTACTAATATTTCTGGACTGCAGGAACAGTGAACGTATTTATATATTGCAGTACTAATATTTCTGGACTGCAGGAACAGTGAACGTTTTTATATATTGCAGTACTAATATTTCTGGACTGCAGGAACAGTGAACGTATTTATATATTGCAGTACTAATATTTCTGGACTGCAGGAACAGTGAACGTATTTATATATTGCAGTATTAATATTTCTGGACTGCAGGAACAGTGAACGTATTTATATATTGCAGTACTAATATTTCTGGACTGCAGGAACAGTGAACGTAGTTAAATATTGCAGTGCTAATATTTCTGGACTGTAGGAACAGTGAACGTATTTATATATTGCAGTACTAATATTTCTGGACTGCAGGAACAGTGAACTTATTTATATATTGCAGTACTAATATTTCTGGACTGCAGGAACAGTGAACGTATTTATATATTGCAGTACTAATATTTCTGGACTGCAGGAACAGTGAACTTATTTATATATTGCAGTACTAATATTTCTGGACTGCAGGAACAGTGAACATATTTATATATTGCAGTAGAAATTTTTTTAGACTTTTTTTATCATTTTTTTTATATTTTTTTTAAATTATTTTTGTATAATTTTTTTTAATTATTTTTGTATAATTTTTTATTTTTTTTTATTTTTTTTATACTTTTTAAATAATTTTAAAATAGCAATGAACTTAGCAGAACAGAGCCAATCTTCAGCACTCTGGTATGGGAATGTATGCGTGCAAGTGGTTTTATGTGTTTATCAGGAAGATCCAAGAAGGGGTCAATCTCTGGCTCACACTATAGGCTCCTAGATAGCCTCCCGTAAGGTCCCTCAAGGCTTTCTGCCAGGCTAGTACTGTTTTCCTTATTTATAAATGACTTACCCACAGTCTGTAAATCAGCATCTCTGGAGGTGTACGCAGATATCACCTTTTGATATATGCACAGCTCAAACTTCTCTGACATTTAAAATCTTCTGCAATCCGATTTATTAAAAACTTTCTCACTATTCTTACATCAGTGTCCAAACATAAATATTTAGGTTTGTGGCTAGATCCTAGCTTTTCGTTGTGTATTCCAAAATGTACTTGTCCAATACAAGCAAATCCTGCCTAACTGCCTTGGCCAGAAAGAGCACAACTCATACTAATGTCTGCTATAGACTTTGGGAATGTAATTAATGATACAGCCAATCAAATTCACTCTAGCAAGCTGGATGCTCTGTCATTGTGTCTTGCTGTCCAACTACAGAACATATCATTGTGTATGTTATTCCCACTGGGCATCTTAATCAGAGCAACCGAATCTTTTGCAGTGTGTGGAGAGTTGTGGAGATATGATGGATAGAAATATTATATGTTAGATGAAAGTTGCAATACATTATTATTCAGTGTTCAATAGAGAACTATTTAAACAAATGAAAATGTAAATCAGGTAGATATCGCATCTTTGCTTTAAAGGTGCTTAGAATATGGAGGAGAGCACATTTGAAAAATTGAACACTTGTTTTGCTGGAACTAAAAGTAAAGGCTGAAGGAAACCTATTTATCTGTTGTTTTTCTGTAGCCCCTCTTCCCTATCAATTCATATATTGTTTATTCTATGACATCCTTTTTGTTTTGTTGGGTTAGAAATTGTATTCATCCAATCCATCTCTTTATATACATTCTATAAACATGCTCCGCCCACCAGTGTCAAACTCTCATTTTAAGAATGTACTAATGGAACCAATACATAACACTCTGTGAAGGCATCCCCCAGCAAGATATAAAGAGAACATCATTTAAATGTTTAATATACTGATCTACTTATATTGCATACCATATATAAAGTCACAGATAGTTGCAAAATCCAACCTCCCTCTTCCCTGATCTGAGCCCGATGGCAGCGGCAAGCAGGGAATTTATACAATACGAGTCTCGCGAGAATCCGACGGCGGGATTTGGAGTCTCAGCCTCGCTTTCACTGATTCTCCCCGCCGGAAATACCCGAACAGTGCTCGGATCGCCGTCGGATCCGCACTGTCCGGGTGGGCTCGGATTGCGATAATCCGAGCCCGCTCATCTCTAGTTATAGTGAGTTGTGATCTTATACTAGCATGGTATAGTAGACAATAAACAATGGTTATTATAAACTAAGCCTATCTCAACCAATAAAAGTCTTTGGTATCTTAATCCTCAATATCTGTTCTTTGTGCAGTAAAACTAGAGATGGGCAGGCTTGGTTCCCCGAGATCCGAATCCTACCGAATTTAGCCTATCCGAGTACCGAGCCGAGCACGCTCGGTACTCTCCCGCCCGTTCGGATTCGAAATCGAGGCAAAACGTCATCGTGACGCATTTGTTTTTCTGAGCTAGGTTCTCGCGAGATTTGAAAAGCATAAATACCAGCCTCCACAGCAATCCATCGCCATTTGACAGAGGGAGAAAGCAGGGTTAGGTCACACTGGCAATAACAGCACAGGGACAGAGCAGTAATTGGACACATTATTGTTTCTATTCAATACCATTGTAATCTTAATACCAGTTGTTACAGCAGTAAGAGGAGAAGAGGAGTGTTTTTGTTCAGTTTCTGGCACTCCAAGTGCTTTTGTGGTGTCCCCCATTCTTTTGCATACATTTTTCTGGCTGTCAAAAGTCCTATTTGGCAGTAGTGTCAAAAAAATATATTTAGCACTCCCAAGTGCTTTTGGGGTGTCCCCCATTCTTTTGCATACATTTTTCTGGCTGTCAAAAGTCCTATTTGGCAGCAGTGTCAAAAAAAAATATTTTGCACTCCCAAGTGCTTTTGGGGTGTCCCCCATTCTTTTGCATTAATTTTTCTGGCTGTCAAAAGTCATATTTGTCAGCAGTATCTAAAACAATTTGTAGCACTACAAGTGCTTTGGGCTCAGAATGGATTCAAAGCAGTCCACATATGAGCAGAATGAGCAACCAGGTTTTGTCACCAGTCCTGATTGTCACGGGCACTAGGAGTCTTTACCCAGGGATCACCAGGTGGTAGGCTTACCAGAGCAATGTAGATGGTAATAGGGTACTGGTAGCTGGGTGATCACGGACCAGGAAGCAGCAGATGATGAGATGCACAGGAAAGTCTATGACTAGCAGCACTGGTAATATGGAGGTAATAGTACACGAGGAACTGTAGGACAAGGACACGTAAAGGTAGTCAGTGGTCTGCGGTAGCAAGTTATACCACTGCTATAGTGAGGAGGAATGTCCAACAGAAACGAGGAGGTGATGAGAGTCAGCGGTCTGCGGATAGCAAGTGGTACCGCTGTCTGAGTGAAGGAGTGGAATCCAAGTGGAGGTATCCGGGGAGTCAGTGGTCTGCGATAGCAAGTTGTACCACTGCTATGTGAGAGGATACTGGAACAGGTGATACTGGAAACAGGGATCAGTGGTCTGCTACCAGCAAGTTGTACCACTGAATATATATGTGAGGAGGTGCACGGGGAGAGACTGCAACACAGGATATACACAGGCACCTTATATACGATCCACAGTAACATGCACAATATATATAAATGACTGAACAGATCTGCGAATATAGAAAGTCTCTTGAAGTAGTCCAGCACAAGTTAACACAGTCAATGATGGCAATAGACTCAGCGGATAGCAGACTCCAGAGGAGAACCAACACAGTCCAGCAAGATATGCAATACACCAGCACAGTCAATGAGAAGTATGCATACCGTGGTTCAGAAGCAGGCAGTCAGATAGGAGTGCAGGGATACCTGAGCGGCAGGAGGCCGGCTGGATGAGAAGTCCCAGGATAGCTGAGGCAGCGGTCAGTTGGTGCAGCGCACAGATAAGTAGACCAACAGGGACACGAATCCACAGGAATCAGTAACACGTGGAACTGGACTCAAGGAGGGCCCAGGAGAGTGGAGATGATCCAGCAGAGGAGTAGTTGATGAGATATAACTCCAATGCTGACAGGAGGGTAGACCTGCGGAACACGTGAAGGCGTGGAGAGCGGATCAGCAGTAGATGGGTGATAGCGCGGTCAGCAGCAGCAGGACTCTGCGGTACACGGAGGTAACCAGTAGCAACCAATAGTTGTCAGTAGCGCTGGAACACGGGAGAGCAGAGTAGACCAGGAGCTGTTGATCACGGAGGGTAGCAAATGGCAAGGAGAGCAGCAGTCTCGAGGAAACACAGGAGAGCTGAGAAGAGACTGTAGTGCACAGGAGCAGCGGATAGGAATCAGCTAACTTGTCACGATGATGAACACAGGCGAGTTGTAGGCTGGAGGCTGTAGTGCACGGAAGCAGCGGGTAGACATCAGCTAACAATCCCGATGATGAACACAGGCGAGTTGTAGGCTGGAGGCTGTAGTGCACGGAAGCAGCGGATAGACAACAGCTAACAGTCACGATAATGAACACAGGCGAGTTGCAGGCTGAAGGCTTGTAGTGCACGGATGCAGCGGATAGGAATCAGCTCACGGACTTGATGAGGAACAGGTGAGTGGATGTAAAGTAACGGTTGGAGTGCACAGAGGCAGGGGGTAGGAACCAGCAAACAGTCACAGTGAAATATAATAGCGATGATGTGGATTAGAGGACTGAAGTGCACGGAGGCAGCGGATAGGAATCAGCAAACAGTCACAATGATAAGTAATAGCGTTGAAGTGGTTTGGAAGACTGTAGTGCACGGAGGCAGCGGATAGGAATCAGCAAACAGTCACGATGATACAGTTGATGGTAGAAGCGGTATGGGAACCACAGTAGTAGAAGTGGTTTGGAAACCACAGAGGTAGAAGTGGTTTGGAAACCACAGGAATCAGCAGCGCTGAAAACACGAGGAATACAGGAACACCTTCAGAGACTCATAGGGAATGAGACTCCAAGATCAGGCAACGTGGTGTTGACCACAGGTGCTTAATATAGGGAGGTTGCCTGATCTGCCAATTGAGTTAAAGGGACATACACTGAAGTATAGGAAAGGGCTGCGCATGCGCAGACCCTCAGGATGGAGGACGGCCACGGTTCCTAAATGTCCGGGAAGAGGCACTCACGGTCCGGTGAGTGACACTGATGGTAGTGTTCCCAGTACGTCGTCTGGGAAAAGCGATGTCAAAGTACACAGTCTTTTGAAATCAGTCAAAAAAACACACACCAAAAAAAATTTCCCATGTTGAAGCGAAAGAGAAGTGTAACTGAGGAAAAGTTAACTGCCGATAAAAAAAAATTGCCAACATGCCATTCTACACATGCAGTGGCAAAGAGAGATGAGGCCTTCACCTTTCTCTATTAGTGGCAGTTCTAAAAATGTTACCAAGCCTTCTTGTTCTACGGTCACTCGTGAGCAATTAAGAATTAGGTAATTTGGAGTCTAAAAGTGGTGCACAACTACTGTTACGCGTCAAAGCCGAGCTGAAAGTAAACAGTAAGGCATTAGAGGATAATGTATGCTCAGAATCAGAAACAACACCAATCCCTGTGGAGAGTCCATCCACCAGTGGTATGTCTAATCGTGAGCATTCTGATAATGTACTCATAAAGAAGGGCCCTTTCAGCAGTTCTGCTGATGTGTGCCTGAACAGCCCGAATGTAGCCGGTGATACACCAAGTGAGGATGACACTTTGGAATTAGAAGAGGATGAGGGTGAGATTTGGGTAGCCGACAAGGGCACTGATGAGGATGCGGCTGATTGTGTAAGTCCTGCGCCAGTGGCAGCAGGGTGGCACCAGTGGCAGTAGTTCTGGCACATGAGGTTCTGGCACCAATTTGCACTTTCCAAATATCAGTTTGACATCTGGGCTAGTTTGAAAGGATTTGTCAAAAAAATGTGTGACCTTGACAATAACTCCAACCAATCCTACTATTAGCACGCAAAGGATGGTGGAGGGCCTATCAGGGATTAAACTGTATTTTTCCTAATTTGCAGTAATAAGGTTTGGTGTAATATACACCGAAAGACGAGTGCTCAATTGATGAAGAGGAAGACAAGCAGGCTTGTCTTTAGAGTTTGCAAGACCAAGTAATTTGAATTCCAAAAGTGGTGCACAACTACTGTTACGTGTGAAAGCCGAGCTGCAAGAAAACAGTAAGGCCAATCCCTGTGGAGGGTCCATCCAACAGTGGTATGTCTAATCGTGAGCATTCTAATAATGTACCCATAAAGAAGGGCCCTTTCAGCAGTTCTGCTGATGTGTGCCTGAACAGCCCGAGTGTAGCCAGTGATACACAAATTGAGGATGCCCCTTTTGAATTAGAAGAGGATGAGGGCAAGATTTGTGTAGGCGACGAGGGGGCTAATGATGATGTTGATGATTATGATGCAGATACCTAACTACCTTGGTGCACATATACTATAATTGGTAGCTACTTCTCATTGTAGATCCATTTTACTAGGAATGAACAGTCCTCTGAAATTACTTCAAGTATCAGTTGGTGTGAGTATTATATGTCCTGCAGATCCAGTAACAGATAAGTATGAGTGGCAGTATTTCACTCAGTTATATATATATATATATATATATATATATATATATATATATATATATACATATATTTCCCACTGGCTCAGTTTCTGAATTCAGCATTAATAACAATGCAAATGGTATATTAAAAAGATATATAAAGTCAGTTTTTGAACTCTCTGCCACAGGTGTTAACCCACTAGTTTCCTCACATTTCAGGTTAGAGTTACATTAATATATGCGGTAAGAGTCTCTATAATGTTAGCTGGGGGCTCTTATTACCACATGGCCACAATTTGATGAGGTGGTTTACACAGATCACTGTGAGGTAAATATTCTCTTAGCAAAGATATATTATAGAGTCTTGTATAAAACTTGTGAAGTCAGTCTCTTTAATATCTTTACACCATCCACAGAGGATAATATTGACTTTATCTTTTTTTTTAGTATTAACACTTGTTACTGAAAAGTCCCCAAGACTTACTCACAAGTTCCCGGGTTTTCTTTTGGAAATGCTGCTCCTCTCACAGCGTCTCCTCACAGATCCATTTCAGTCACTGGTTTCCTCCTCAAAACTGTAGAGGGGCCTCTCCCTTTGTAGGAATTCTCTAACAACTACCTTAAACCCTCCATGGGTTTTTTTCTCTGCCATTCCCCCTTTCAATCTTCGGCACAAGACACAACTCCGAGTCCCTACCAAGCGCGGATGCTCAATCTATTATTGCCCGCTGGGGATATTGGAAAGTTTATTCCCTATTTGTAACCACCTCTTGGTGGCGGACGTTGCAAACATATAATTAAAGTTGAGCGTAACTTCCTGTGTTCTGCACGAAATATTAATTTGAGTCATTTGCCAAATTTTACTGTAATCATTCGCTCAACTATTTTACTTTGTTTTCAAATTTCATGTTCTATATAAATATACTGGGAATCATTCGGCCCAAGTTTTATAAGTTTTCTTGATTTGTTGGATCAAAGCTACAAACCCGTTAAAATAGGAATACCAGTAGAATGTCATATTTTTATTGGCTGTGAATGAACTTCCCATGCTTCATTCTGAGACCCATACATCACCCAAAATGACAAAATTACACAAATAAGCGTACAATTTAACTGTCAAGTAACTGTTAACATTAACTAATTTCTCTTCCAATCATATAAGTCATGACGAAAACGCCTTGGTCTTATTTCAAATATGATTTGAATCAAAAGCCAGCGCAATAGATGTTTTGATTTTTATTTAAGAAGCAATTTAGTGAAGCTTACCTATGTGTCTTGTCCTTCATCTTTCTAATTTTAAGTATATATACGGTATATCCTCTGCATAAGTTTTTAAGACAGAATATATAAGAAGCAAATGTAGTCATAAAAATGCTACACATTTCAAATGAATGTATTCAGTCTTGTGTGGTATTTGGGTCTTTGATATTGCCGCCTAACAATGGTGTAGCTGTTTTACAATGTCTAGTGCAGGTAAATAGCAGACAAATGCCTCTTTGAAAGAAGGTCATTCCTTGTATCCTGCTATCAATGAATCATCTTATGTCACTTTCCATAAGGGAGTCTAGGTGCTCTTAAATATAGGTCTCTCTCTTCCCCACCTCCTCTCTCTCTCATCCTCTGCTTTTTGTTTAGTAGAATATAAACAGTCTCCTTTTCTTATTATTAAAAATCAAGTCTTAAAGAAATTGTTTATGTGGCTTTTTTTATTACAACTTGCTCATGTTTGCTACCATGTGTGCTAAATCATTGTCGCTAATTACTGTGCTGAATTCCATATATTTTAGCCCACAAGCATTAAGTTAAAGGTATCTATTAAACAAAAAATGCATGTTCATCGGCTAATAGGGGACTAATATAACTTTGAACATAATGACATTTAATATATTTAGTGAGAGAATTTATTATCATATAGAACAAGCTTCAGAAGACAAGCTATTGATCAACTATTGAGGACTCCTGCCCATTTTGGCACAATGTAGTTTATCTAATGACTGATTTGTTATTTTCTGTTGAATTTATGTATAACACTGAATATGTTATGTAATCTTTCAAAGTGTAATTGGTTAACTGACCTGAGTCTGACCTAGGCACGTGTCAATGGTCTTTTGAAAGTAGCCAGGTCCAGAGACAGGTAAAATCTCTGAGCAGTTTGTGTATGCAGAGGAGTTAGACTTAGCAAGGCCGAACGAGCAGAGATGAGAACTCAGGTCTTGTGAAATGCAAGGTCACAGGACATCCATAATTTACTTTGAAAGCCATGTGTCATTTTGGGCATCTATATAACTTAGGTGAAAATAAAATTCCTAAGGTGGGGGGTGAAGAGCCAACAAGAAATGGCTTAAAAATCCCTTGTATCAGTAGTACAGTGTTCATTTCTTTGAGGGGGTCTATCACGACTGAAATTTGCCTTTCTTCTCAATATGTACTCCTCACACGCCAATTCTTGAACTTGTAAGTAGGGACTCTGGTTTTTATTTCCTATTTTATTTTCTGAAACTCATTTGTGCAACATATTGTATGTCCTTGTTATTAAGGAGGCGTTCAAGGGCAAGTTGGAGCAAATGCAACTTATGTAGACTGAGACCCAGCCGCAGAGTGCGCGGTCACTAATATAAGCTACAAACTGATAGCAATGACCATTAACTTAGATGCATCTGGCTCAACTTACCTGTCTAAGATGTGGGTTATTTTTAGAGTTGCGTCCAACTCTACAGGAGACCCTAAATTTCGGCCAAATGCACCTATTGTCGACCTATAGGTAGATTCACATGCACAATATACTGTGGAAACTTCCACCGTAGAATCACTGATTGCAAAATGTCCCATCAAAGTCCAGCCTGCTGCCACTAAAGAACCACCCTTCATTAATTTTGCTTTTACATTTTTTTCCTCAGTTGAGCCCTATTTATGTCTATAATTATTAATTATGCTTACATTGGTATTATTTTTATTTCAAGTGTTATCATATATTTTATGCTTTTTTATCCCAAAGTGTTCTTAGAAATACACTGATCAGGTACTAGAAGGTGTGAAAGTCATATCATTCAAGCATAGGATGAGGCACAATCGCTGCCACCACCAAGTACATGTAATAATCTATTCCTTTTGCACCTTCAGAAATGTACTCTCTCAACACTAAATATTGTTTTGCATGCGGGTGCAATACGAGGCACACTCAAGGTGAGTTGGAGATATTTGTGTCCAAACATAGCAGTGCATTAAAAAGAGTGTTTACTTGCATATGCTCAGTCGGACATATCTCACAACGCATTCAGTTCTACAACAATAGGATATACGTATCAGTTCCAGGGTTGTGGACACAACACCAGCTATCGTAGATACGGCCAAAGAGCAGTGGTGTGTAGTCTAAGTTACTACCGGTATTCACTAGAGCCTGACACAAAGCAGGAAGGATTTGGCTGAGGTCACCGAATTGGCGCTTATTGCGCCCTTATTTTATTTTCTTATTTAATAAAACCTTTCCTGCCACAGTCCAAATGGAAATATAACGTGTGAATAGACGGGCACAAATTCATATAATAAAGCAGTTACACTAATGAATTAAGTGCTAACCTGAAATAACCAGTTACTGCTGCTGATTGTCATCATTGTGACTCGTTGCACCAGCTCTCCAACCTTCGCAAAACACATGTTCTTTAAAGGCCGCTAGGCACCTGTGTCCAGGTCTACCTCAGTAGCATTTACTTGAACACACTCTAACAGTAATCGACTTATGTTTGCTGCCCCAATTTCCCCTGTACCCACCTCTCCAGTTGTTAGGACTTGCAAGTTTAAGATTTGACTAAATCTGCAAACGAATAAAACCGTAAACCATGTACATTCCCAAATAAATGGCCATTTGTGTGAAAGTAGACACATGACACAACAAAACGACATATGTGTTTTGTTCCAGTTCATAAAGTTACCGTTAATGTCCTCAACGTGTTTAATATAGAAATACAGCATTTATTTTGTGTAATATATATATATATATATATATATATATATACACACACACACATTCATATTTATACATATACATATTTATATATATATATATTTATATATATATATATATATATATATATATATATATATATATATATATATATTGTAACAAAAGGAGGCATTTAGCTGGCAATATGCAGAGAAAGCATGGAAGTAGAGTAAAACATTTGAGCAGTAATGCACCTAGATTGAATGTAAAGACTTATGTATGAAAAGCAATAGTTTAAGTTTGGTTAAACATGATGTGAAAGCTCCTTCCTTTCAGCAAACAGAGATGGAGTGTCTGTTAGTGCAAACAGAGCCAGTGATGGGCGTTGCCTCTTAAAGAGAAGGTGGGTGTGTCACCTGTCCATCAAGCTAAGGCTGGGGGAGGAGTATCAGGTATAAAAGCTTGTTTGTATCATTTGTTCAGGGAGACCAAAGCTGGGGAAGCTGGCTGGTCTTGAGAGAGCTGGTTTATGTCTAGCTAGCGTTTAGGGTCTCCAAGAACTGCTGTGAAATCTGTACGGTGTCAAAACATTTACCATCCTGACAATAAAGCTACATAAAAAGGAAGAAGTTGTTCGCGTGTGCTTCAGCAGTAGCGGGCTCTTGCCACAATATATATATATATATATATATATATATATATATATATATATATATATATATATACACATATATATATATACACTTAGGATTCATTGTGGAAATGGAGACAGGAAACATTAGCTGGTGTTTATGGGGTGAGGTGAGTGACTATAATCTAATGGGAGTGGTAACCCCCTGACTCATGTATGGTACTGGAGTGCAAGGGCTGCCAAGAGGAATTCAGGGCTCCGATACAAAAACTTCATAGGGCCCCCTTTCTAGTTGAGCATGGTAAGAAATTGGGAGTGGGTGTGTTCATACAATTGGGGTGTGGCTATGCATCATTGGGGCGTGGCTAGCAGGTGAAAAGTGCTAGGCCAGCCCACTACAGAAAAAAAAACTGCATTGTTGTGCACTCCTGACTTTCAGGACATCTGGCACCATAGTGTAGTATATAAAGAATGCAGTGTGTACTTAAAGAGTTTACAGTCTTGGCCTGACCTTACATTGGGCAGAGCAGTCATCAAAAATTGGTACTGTCCCACTAGAATCACAACATTGCACAGACTGTCCTCCTCTCTCCTACCTGTTCTTGTCACATTCACCTCCTGTGGCTGCTGGTTTCTTTAGTTGTGGCTTGTCTGGATCCTGGAAGGTTGGGGGCCCTATTTGTGAAAAAAATGGGTACATTTAGAAAATTCCAACCAGCCCCGGTGTTAAATCAACAGCACCAACAAGTAATAATTAGGCCTGCGCCCTCCATGCTGCTTTTACCCCCTTCATCACTCTGTGCTAAGCTGCCCCCTTCCCTTCATCACACTGTGCTATGCTGCACCCTCCCCTCTGCTTCATCACTGTGCCATGCTGCACCCTCCCCTCTCCTTCATCACTGTGTCATGCTGCCCCCCTCTCCTTCATCACTCGGTGCCTTTCTGTTTTCCTCCCTTTGCCTCCATTCCTTTACTTACCTTTGTATTGGCTTCTTTCATCTTCTGTCTTCTGTCTTCTGTCCGGGTCCTCTCTGTGCTGCTCCTCACTAAATGTCGGGCGTGATGTGACGACGTAACGGTCGACATTCATTGCGAATGGAGCAAAGACGAAGGAGGAGGGACGCCGACGTCACAATCCTTAGTATGTGTTTTTGTTTTTTCTGCTTATTTTAAATACAAAGAAGGCAGAGTACATCCCTCCCCTCCCCAGAAACAATAATAAAAAAAGAACAAATATAAAACAGTTTAGTTTAAAAAAAGAAATTAGTACCCGCCCCCCTGTCGGCGGCCCTGTGCATGGATACGTAATGCAAATCCAAATATATATATATATATATATATATATATATATATATATATATATATATACACCTTGCTGACCCTATGCCACTGTTCTCATTGCCGAATGACATTTTGAATGCTATATCATTGTGTTAAGGTTGAGCTAATGGCATTATTTCCTTGTCACATCATATATACCTATGAGAGTAGCATATATATCCAATGAAGGCCGGGATTTGCATTCTGTCAAACAGTAAAACCAAATATCCTGTATTTGAGGCATTTGAGCTTCACTATTATCTATCTCTGTTCAGCTGTTCCACAGCTCTGCTAGTTGTTTTGGAACCAAATCATTGTTGAAAGCCAGGTGAAAGAATTACGGCTCATGGGCTCAACTCTGATTTGTTACATTTGGGCCTTACATTAATCTAGACAGATACAGAATTTGTAATATATTATATTCTATTTACTGTCGCAACGTGGTGGTACTTGGGCAGAAGAAGAACACAAAAATGCTGACATATACTTGCATTCCTGGTGCTCGCTCTGGTTTCTATGCACTGGGAGAGAAAAGCTCTCATTTTGGTCTTGTCTGATTGATTCTGTGAGATAAGGTTCATGTACATACAAGCTTTAATTTTATGTGTTTAACATATGTTCTTAAAGCCTATTAAACAGGTGACAGTATTTATAGTCCAAACTCCATTAAGAGAATGTTCCTGGACCTGTACATAAGTCCTGACAAGCATTCGCTTTGCTTAATTTTGACATTAGCTGCAGAATTCAGAATCCTTAACACTCTATAACATACAATGGAGCTCTATGGGAATGCTCATTAAGTACATAACACCATACTTGCCAACATTTCATTTTTTTTTTCCGGGAGCTGCTAGTAGGAGGTAGGCGTGTAGGGGGCGGGGCCCCAAAAAGTGCGTCAGTGAATCGCAGAGTTTGAACCGTATTCTGCCCACTTCTGAGCAGATCAGGGAGATTGAAACAACAGGGATATCCAAAGGCGCCAAAATGGTGTGTAATGAAGCACAAAGTAATAATTCAAAACATTGTAATATTTAACAACATGTATGAATCAGTGCACTGATATAAAATCAAATAACATTTTACATACATACATATAATTTAAGTCCTCAGGGACAGGCAATTGGGCATATTCCGTTTACAGAACATTTGATGCAGTCCGTGGTATATGTGAGAGGTTCAAAGCAGGGCTGCTTGTGGTTATACCACGAGTATGCGTTGGTCAATTATCAAATATCAAACAGGTGTCCTAATACATAAAGTCCCGTTTTACAAAATCACAAATATTATGACACATATATCCATATGTATTCAATCCTGCGGTGAGCAGGTGGGTACGTTGATATGTAGGTACAGTCAATGGTTTTGCATGCATAACATCCAAGCCAGATAGTTTGCAGCTTGTTTATACAAACGATTGCTGATCCGTGCCACCCTGTGTGGTAAGGTGTCCCAAAAAATGCTGTTTTCTTTGCTGATATGACTAAGAGATTTCCTCTAATATATGGTCACTTAATTTTTCAGCACTAGCCAGCATTTAAGGGTTTCTGCTATCAGTCTATCGTTACGGAGACACACTGGTTAATCGATGATATAACGAGGGATCGCTTACCCTGTAGTTGATTTTCCTAAAGGAAATCTCTTAGTCATATCAGCAAAGAAAACAGCATTTTTTGGGACACCTTACCACACAGGGTGGCACGGATCAGCAATCGTTTGTATAAACAAGCTGCAAACTATCTGGCTTGGATGTTATGCATGCAAAACCATTGACTGTACCTACATATCAACGTACCCACCTGCTCACCGCAGGATTGAATACATATGGATATATGTGTCATAATATTTGTGATTTTGTAAAACGGGACTTTATGTATTAGGACACCTGTTTGATATTTGATAATTGACCAACGCATACTCGTGGTATAACCACAAGCAGCCCTGCTTTGAACCTCTCACATATACCACGGACTGCATCAAAAGTTCTGTAAACGGAATATGCCCAATTGCCTGTCCCTGAGGACTTAAATTATATGTATGTATGTAAAATGTTATTTGATTTTATATCAGTGCACTGATTCATACATGTTGTTAAATATTACAATGTTTTGAATTATTACTTTGTGCTTCATTACACACCATTTTGGCGCCTTTGGATATCCCTGTTGTTTCAATCTTGTATTATGGAGGGATGAGGCCCACCCCCCCCTTCTTCACAATCCTATAGGCAGCCTACCAATATCTTTACATAGGGAGCGCGGAACCCACCATCGTTGTTTTCTAGATCAGGGAGATTGCCACACTCTCTCGGGAGTCCAGGAGACTCACGCAAAATGCGGGAGTCTCCCGGACGTTCCGGGAGAGTTGGCAAGTATGCATAACACACTATGCTGCAGGAAAGCTTTCAGATGAGTTAATGAACACAGTTCAAATACGCTGTTAAAGGCAGGACAGAGTACATGGTTTTGCCTACACTTTTAACTAGTATTGTTCTCAATGCACAGTGTTAACATGCTAAAAATAAAAGGAATAAAAAAGTTACTGTAAGAATTTGCATATATAACCAATTGAATCCAAGACTTTAAAATTAGTCTTGTCTCATTTACATAAAAATATTACATGCAATCTTTTTGTTCTTTCAATAATTTATTAAAGATGACATATGCCAGCATAGATGACAATTTAATCACTGTAATTTAATAAATCAGGCTTTGTGAGATGTGAGTTAAAGGATAATCCAACCCAAATATGAAAGATCACAAGCAATCCCGCAAGTCCCCTTTCCTGGGGTTTGGTGTACGCGGATTAGGCAGAACCCTGATGACCTGCACATGCTGCCGCTCTCTTCAATCCCGCTGACCGGTTCTTGTTTCAGACATGTAGGGTCTGAGTTATTAAGGAGAGCAAAGCATAAAAAAGGAGCAACTTTGCCCCTGGACAGAACCATATTGCATTGGAAGGGGAGTTAAATTTAAAATGTGGGGACAGATTTATAGTTAGAATAGGGCATGTCCTAAATCAACTTTGAATTTCAGTGTAAAAATAAAGCTGTCATTTGTGTGCTAGACGAAAAAACAGCCAGTATTTAACTTATGTGCAAAATAATTGACTATTTTGCACCCCTTGCATTGTAACATGGTTTGTCCAGGAGCAAATGTACACCTTTTTTTTGCTTTGATCTGCTTAACGACTCAGGCATGTAGTGTTCTGTGATTTGATAACACTCTGCCTGTGGAAGCATCCATGAGCCAGGAGACGCATGCAGAATGTAGCAGGACATGCAAACCTAGGGACCAAAGGAGAATAAACTATTGGGAGGATGTAAAACCTTTGATTTTCAACCCAGACCTGGATTTTCAGTTTTGAGTGTAAATATTATTATTTATAATTATTTATAATAGAGTACAAGTTTCACATTACCTATTGTTTTTAGCGGCTGTTCAACAACAACTCATAGCACAAGTAATGTGTGTGCATGCACATTATACTGACCAATCACTGAATGTATAAGAATGTTCACAAGCTCAAACTATGAGCATCATTTTATAACTAGTGTCATTGGCTGTCATGCAATAGGAAAGGAAGTAGAATTATTTGGACCTTCATAAAGTAGGTTTATACTTTCAAGGCACTGTTGTTGCTTGTTTGAGTTTTTAAATTTCTTATTCCTTTCTAATGTACTACTATTATCACAATTCAGAAGCAGTCATGAACTTAATGTTTTTGCCCCACTAGGTTATATTTGCAGATCTGCCTCCCTCTTCCATTGCAGAAGCACTGCACAGCCCCAACTTCTATAGCTTCCTATCCTTTGAAATATCAAGATTTCTTCATAATTTATTGTTATTGTAATGTCTTATAATGTATGCCAGTATTATCATACTTGCTGGAGGGGAGGTGAATTGCAAGTGTAGAGGGGGGCAGGATGGAACGAATCAAGTCATTTGCGCAATTGTGTGGGGAATCGTGTCATTGAGGCCCCCGTTCCACTCCACTATGAAGTGGGCAGTATGTGGGAGAATGGCCGTCTATCCCGGTAGTCTTGAAGACTAACCAAATTCCCGGTAGGTCTCCTAGACTCCTGGGAGAGGAGGCCGTTCATTCTGGGAGACGGAACAAGTATGCATATCATTTAGCACAAACCTTCCCTTTTAAGACCAATATACCCATCTCTTTTGTTTTGTTTTCTTTAATTTCATTCCTGTTTTAGGCCTTTTGTTAAGCTTTATAGTCAGTGTCTGATTAGTCGACCAGGGAAATCTCCAGTGGGCCCCCATGTCAGTGGGCCCCCAGCCAATTATAGCGAAGGACAGGAGTCATAATTGGGGTGGTGCGCAAGGCAGAGGCACACCACCTGTATGGACTCCCTTCCAAATGAGATTAATATGCTGGCTCTGGCTGGCAAACAGATAAGATGTATATCTTTAAATATAAAAACACATTATGTATATTTTATTGCATTATTTTGCGATGACTTTTGACAGCTAGTATATTTAAAACAGTTCATGATGCTGAAGTAGTGTTATTCATGTAGAAATTTATGATGAGCCCTAAAAGGATAGCAGGGTAATGAATTAGAACACAAAATAATATATATAGTCAGAACTGTGCATTTTTCTAATGATCTCCTGGTTCTCTCTGCTGCATTTGACACTGTTGACCACATTCTCCTCATACAAACGCTACAATCTCTAGGTCTTGAAGGCACTGTCCTATCCCGGTTCTCATCCTACCTTTCTAATCGCTCTTTCAGTGTCAATTTATCTGGATCCACTTCTGCTCTGCTTCCTTTATCAGTTGGAGTACCGCAAGGCTCAGTCCTAGTTCCTATTCTCTCTCTACACCACTTCTCTTGGAAAACTAATAATCTCCTTTGGATTTCAGTATCATCTCTATTCGAATGATACACAAATCTATCTATCCTCTCCTGATCTTTCACCATCTGTGTTGTCTCGCGTTACTGACTGTCTTTCTGCCATTTCATCTTGGATGTCTTGTCGCAAACTCAAACTCAGTGTTTCAAAAACTGAATTAATAATATTCCCACCCAAAAACAGAAGCTTCCTGCCTGACATTTCTATTGCTGTTGATAACATGACCATAAATCCCACCCCGCAAGCTCACTGCCTAGGTGTAATCCTTGATTCACAACTATCGTTTATTCGTTTATTCCCCATAACGACTCTATCTCTAAATTATGTTACATACATCTAAAGAACATTTCCAGAATATGCACATATCTCACACAAGACACTGCATAAACAGTAATTCATGCACTTATCATCTCCCGCATCAACTATTGCAATTCCCTCCTTACTGGTCTTCCCAAAATCAGACTTGAACCCCTACAATCAAACGTTACAACCAAATTTTGCATGCATAGGCTAGATTGATTTTCCTTGCAAACCATTCTTCCTCTGCTGAACCACTGTGTCAGTCTCTACATTGGTTGCCTCTTTTTGAACAAATCCAATATAAAATTCTTCTACTAACATACAAGGCCGTCAACAAAATTGCACTGACATACATCGCCTCACTTGTCTCAAAATATCTCCCAACTCAGCACCAAGATCTGTGTTTCTCTTCCACTCTCATCACATCATCCCATTCCTGGTTACATGACTTTTTTCGGGCTGCACCCACTTTGTGGAATTCCCTCCATCGCACAGTAAGGCTTTCCTTGAGTCTTCAAACCTTCAAGCGTTCTCTGAAAACCCACCTCTTTAGACAAACTTATGATATTCCTCAACCAGCATCTTACTCTCCCTAGGTTACCCTATTACCACCCTCTACACAGCTAACACAAGACATCAACCCTCTGACAGCATTGCTCTTTGACTGATCACACAGCCCACTCAATACTTTTTACCTTTGCATTCCAGCTGGTCCAATGTGCAATATCATGTAGCACATTCCCATGTGTCTAACTCCCATTGTCCCATAGATTGTAAGCTTTCAAGCAGGGCCCTCTTACCTCTCTGTCTGTATGTATTACCCAGTATTAATTTATTAATGTTTGTTCCCAATTGTAAAGCGCTACATAATTTTCTGGCGCTATATAAATAAATGTTGATGATGATCTTTGCAGATCTTTTGCAAAACATACTGGGTCTGATTCATTAAGGACCGCAAAGTGAACGCAATTTGCGTTTTACTTAAACGGACGGAGAATGCATGCAGGTACGCCTATATTCAACAAGATAAGAATCTCAGAAATGTTTCTAGTTAAATACAGGTGTAATCACACTCTGCCTATATAGCACTTGCATTATGCAGACAGACACAACACACTGCAGGACACGCACAATGCATATTTATAAAGTCTCATAAGAACGCACATAAAAAGAAAAATTATTAAATACTTTAACACCTGTTAATAATATAATCAGTAATGAAAAAAATCAATTTAGATATTTCATTTTTTTTTAACATGAAATACATTTATCATGATGTTATGAACGTCCACTGTGCATAAATTGCATTTTTACAGTTGCACTTGATTGCAACATATGTTCCAGCATGCATACGAGATCATCATCACTATCAATCGGCACTTACACATGCCCTGTAGTTGAAAATCACATACCTGAGAGATGCCCAGAGATTGACTCAAACGGATGTGCATGCGCTCAACCTTGGCACGCTCTTAATATACATCGATTATGTGCATACGCCCCTTGCCTCCCATGTTCCACCCTTGAAATCATTAGCTGTCGGAAGTGTCCTTTACGTTCGAAGATGAATTACGTACAGTTGCGTCCACTGGCGTATAGTCCAATTCTGATCATACAAAAATCAATTTTACCCAACATACGGCACATATCGGCATTTATGTTACTTAATGAATTAGGCCCACTGCGCCTTGCAGATGTAACACCCACTTGTGGCGTTATAGTAAACCACGCACCCCAGTAACTGCAGGCAAGGGTCAACAGGGCGGTGTGAATTGGGTGTTTGTGAACAGAGCAATGACCCAGGCTGGTTGCTATGGTGACACCCCAGCTCAGCCTGCTATAGATTGAGAAGAAGAAGGAGGGGCTTTAAAAAGGTGCGGGGAAAAAGAAAAGAAGGAGAGAGTAAGCAACAGACGGAGACAGAGAGGAGAAGAGATGAGACCTTGGGGCCTGAGATAGTGGGGAGGCATGGCCTGGGAGCATGGTGACTACAGCAAGGGGCAAGTAAAGTGTTCCATGAATAGGGGTAGAGTTCCCAGAGCAGAGACTTCTGGAGAGAAGGGGAAGGATTGCTGCAAGTGGCAGCATGCACACACTAAGGCATATGTGAAAAGAGGCCCTAGAGTAAGGGTTGTAGCAAGGAGAGGCAGTTGTGGGAAACCCAACAGGGACAGAAAGAACTACACAGAGAAAGTGACAGAGCTGCATGTGTGTGTTGGGGATAAGCTACACTGTGAATCCTGCATTTGTATCTGCATCTTTGATAACCTGATTTCCTTTCAGCATCAATAGAGTCGACTTGAGCGGGATGAAATGAAACACAGACAAGTAGTTGTAGTTTCAGAATCGTCTCTGAGGGACTTCTCAGACTGTTCCTTTATTTATCCTTAAGCTCAAGCATTAACTGGTTAAAAACAAGTACATATAAGGAAATCTCTTTAATTCAGCAAATATTTCTTTGCAACAATAAGAACATATAAGGCAATATTCTTTGTCCAGTACTGCATAATGTCCTTCAGTTTTTAGTCTTGCATCCTGTTTTTGTCTCTGTTTCATGGGAAACACTTGTGTTTTCTTTGACTCTTATGTCAAGGGTGTAGTTCTCATATCTGTAGTTATACCTTTTTAAGGAATTTCACACCTACATTTGTACCTTTAATAACTATTCATTGTTTTATACTCTCACAGTGCTGAATGGAAACAGATGATTAAATAAGAGGGTCCATTTTATGATAGAGATGGTCTGGCACCCAAATTATTATGACCCTTATTGCACTGCACCTCAAAGTTACTTCACCTGTCTCCCACCACATACAAAGAGACTTCCATACCTCCACACCCATGAGCTAGTCAGGGCTTGAGAAGGATGTGCACTATATATATATATATATATATATATATATATATATATATATTCAAAAGAAAATATGAAGTAGGCGCCTTCGGTATATTGAAACATTCAGATTATATGCGTACCAGAAAGAGGAAGGTAATAGACACGTCAGCAACTGATTGTGTTGAATCGTTGTCCTCACACGAACATCAGGAGACACAGAAAGAAGCACATCATAGTGTAATAACTTCAAATATGTGGAGCCCTCCACCATAGACCGCTCCAATATAAATATGCATGCCAAAAAAATAATTTATATAGGCGTATCTGTATTATGATGTATTCTCGTCCAAATGTGTCCAGAAGAGGTGAATATAATAGATCATACAGCTGATTATGTTGAATCGATGGTCCTTCTGGATATCAAATTATGGTTTGAAATGTTCCTCCTCATAGCAAACAGACAGAGTGTGTCTGTGTCAGTGCAAATAAATATATATATATATATATATATATATATATATATAATTGTATATTTCACTTTAAAAGTGTAATGCTCCTTAATTTGGCCACCACACTGCTTAGCAGAGCTACATGTCAACCATTGGTTTCCCCTATGGGCCCTTCATTATCCAGTCCGACACTGTACAGTAATGGGATAGTAGTAAAAAACATAAGAATGATTAAAAAAAAATGTAAGCAACATAACTAAAAAGGAAACTCCCTACTATGAAAACATTTAAAGGATTCGGTTAAAACATATCCAAGATTTAATTATCACACATCACAAAGTGAGATGATTTTGCTTGAAGATAATTAACCCTAACTTATTTATGAGCATAATTATCTTTTAACTAGTAATCAATTAAAACTGATTTAGCATGCACAGTAGTAAGGCAATTTTCATTAGAGGATACCATGGAGGAGAGAAGTAAATAGATCAGCAGATGTGTTGCAGATCATAGAAGAGTATTTCGGGTAGCAGGACTTGTCACTGCACGCACTATGTGTGAAACACGGTAGCCTTGTTCTTAGTTAAATGTGTTTTCTGCATGAGCTACTATCTTAAAATGATCCTTAATATGATAATGGATATGGACAGACACTTCCATTTATTTGAAATATTTTATTACTCACCTTAATCAACAACTTGCTTGTAAATGTCAAGAGATGTAAAACGGTCATCTGGGATTGGCAAAATCATTCAGTCTTTTAAACAGCAATAGAGAAATGTGGACTAGTGATTTGACGTATGATTTTATAGTGTCACTAAGTTTATATATCCAACCTCAGCACACATTTAAGGACCTTGTGCAGATTAGAAATTAATATACAGTGACTGAGGATCTTATCACTATGGAAAGAAAGTAAGGATTTTTTTCTAAATAGTTGCCTGCTCATTATATTGTGTGATATTTGAACAGTTTCATCTTACCCTAGTAAACTGCCCCTTAGGGATGTTGTTCAACCAGTTCCTGTGATGACTGTAGAGATTACAGTCTACTTTTTTAAATAGGTTTGGGGCTACTAGTTAGTTGTCAGTGATAAAGATCTCCAAGTCTAAGAACTCAACCCTTTCACTACTGATATTAGACGTAAACTTGATGTTCAGGTTATTGTTTTCAATATAACTCAAAAATTAGTTGAGCTCCTCTCTGGCTCCTGTCCATGCACAAAGCACGTCATCAATATAGCTTTGCCATGTAAAGATTTTATTTATGAAGGGATTGTTATTAATTTTATAACTGTTCAGTTACAGGTTTGAAACACTTTTGGGCGATTGAGAAAATTGATAATAACTGGAGACGAAAAGATTCCTCTATTAGCCTAGCCAAGTGCGAGATGAAATGGATTCATCGTTTAAACACTCTATCCCCTAAAGGGTTAAATTTAGATATCGAATTAAAATGTTTCTTAACTGATGATTAAAGCTTTTGTTTTATCTTATTTATGTAACTAACGTGCCAGAATGGTATTATTTATATGTGTTTATCTATATGTGCTCATTTCATAGAAAGAGTCAGTGTCTCCTTAAGACACTTAGGTTTTAATTCATGTCTTTGTATATAAGTGTATAGATTTATACCCCCTACTATCTTGAGAAAGGCTCAGAGTGAGCCGAAACGCGTTGGTGGTATCAGTGGGAACTTTTACATGTTGTCATTGGACTGTTTTCCTGTATTCGGTTGCTGCATATTGATCCATTTAGCCTGACCCGGGAAGAGCTTTATGTATTATATGCGCATTGAAACTGTTCACCAGGTATGAGTCCATTTTATATTTTAATAAACTAAAATCTTTTTTATCTGAAGATAAGGCACTATGTCTTCTCTTCTTTCCTAACCCTTTTACACACGATTGGAGACGTGGATCTATGAGAAGGAGCCTATTACCATTAGAAGGAGTGGCCATTTCCAGAGACGCATGAGTATTGGAGGTAGAGGGAATGACGTCACTGTGAGGTATTCTGGGAGCTGTTTTTGAGTTTTGGGAGTCGCGTTATACAGAGAAGCTTTTTACCCACCCAGTTATTGATATAGCAGCGATCCATCTCACACTCCACTGTTGGATTATTTGATCGTACATTTGAGGACATTTTACCAGATGATAAGTACTATTTCACATCTATTGTCCCATATTGTGTGAGAACTCTATTGTTTATGGGTCATATGTAGTTTATACTGCTCATGTTTTATACCTTTGTCCGCTGGATTTATATATATTGTTTGAGGACTTTGAGTACTATATCTATCCATTGAGGACTATATGACCTATGGGTTACAAGTAGTACACTCTACATTTTACCTTAGACGTTTGTGTATAATTTATTTGATTGACACACCCAGATCTCTAGGTATATAGGAGCGCTTGTCAGATCCTCATATTTTTTTGTTGCCATACTGTATGTTTGGGGCTTATTAGGTGTTTTTGCCCAGAGGTAGCTACAAGCAGCTCTAAAGTGGAGCGCCATATATTGATTCTTTTTACCTTTTTTATAATTGCTATTAACTAGCTTGGCTGAAGAAACATGATGTGTTTTTTATTGCTACACTTGAAATCATTTTACACTTGTTACTTTTTTTTATATTTTTGTTAATGTCTTTTGATTAATTTCTTATGCAATTGATACATTGTAAGACTCATATATATATATATATATATATATATATATATATATATATATATATATATACTATAAAATAACCTAGTAAATAATTCCACAGAGCAAAAGTAAAAGGTTTCCTTCCTCAGTGGAGAGATATATTTGTAGTTTGGGACAAATTGCTTTTACTTCTTATATGTTGACTTCACACTTCACTGAGTGGCCTTTCAATTGTTCTGACACCTAGATTATTGCTGGTTTTTTTTTCACTCTTAAAAATATTACTTAGAAAATAGACTGTATAGGAAAGGTTTATGAGGATATCTATGCCTTAGTGGTTTCCATAATATAATTTATGCATTGCTTTTATAAAATTAGATATGTACCTAGGAATAAAAAAAAGGGATATACGCATAACAAATCCCTGATTTGTGACTTTCAGATATACCATAACTGTCATCTGCCACTAATTTCCAGGGACAGTGTAAGGTTTAAAAAATGTATACCTGGAAAATTTGTGCTCTTGAAAATGTCCCTAATTTTAAAATTGGCAAGTTGCATAGTAAGATTCTTTCTGTTCTGTGTATTGTATATAGCAATGTGACAGTCATTGTTCAGCATCATGTTCCATTATAATCTTTTTTTTTGCTTCATTAAAAATAATATTTATTAAACCATCCATAAAAGAGCCACACACATTCTGTGGACCAAGCTGACTTGTGCAGGAGTGGTGTTAAAATATTGGAGAGCAAATCCCTTCTTCTCTCAGCAATAGCAGTGATAAGCAGTGATAGAAAATGTAGATTAATGCCAGGGTATGGTAAATAGACCCCTATCTCTTTTACTTTTTTCCTCTTTCTCTCTATCTTTTTTCTCTCTTTTCACTCTTATTTGCCACTTTATCTCTCTCCTTTTCATTCTCTGGGCCTGAGTCAATAAGGAGAGCAAAGCAAAAAAAAAGGAATAACTTTGCACCTTGGCAAAACCATGTCACATTGGAGGGGGAGAAATTTTTAAAATGTAAGGATAGATTTAAAGTTGGGGTAGGGCATGTCCTAGATTAACTTTAATTGTCAGTGTAAAAATAAAACTATCAAGTGTTTGTGTGCTAAATGACAAAGCAGCCAGTATTTAACTTATATACAAAATGATTCCTTTGCAGCCCTTGCATTGTATCATGGTTTGTCCAGGAGCAAATTTACTCATTTTTTTTGCCTTGCTCTCCTTAGTGACTCAGGCACTCTATGTCTATCTGTGTCTCTCTCGGTCTATTGAACAAGCGATGAGGAGCCAGCTATACTCCAGGGCAAACTCCGATGTTATTGTGATATTAATTTCTATTTAATATGTATATAAAAGTTAGAGATGCTCGGGCTCCGTTTTCCTAAAACTGAGCCCACCCAAACATAGCCGATCTGAATATCGAGCCACGCCGGCTCGGTACTTTCGATCACCCTCGGAATGGAAAACGAGACAAAACATCATTGTCGCATCGTGGGACCTCACGAGTTTTGGATTCTATAAGTACCATCCACCAAGGCGTTCTTGCACCATTTCACAGAGAGACATAGAAGGAATAGAAGTGTTCTTGGCAGTCTCCAGTGCAGTTGGGCAGCATCATAGCTAAAACAGAAAGAGTAGGGGTGGCAGTGTTCTTCAAAGTTATAACTCACACAGAAACAGGAGAGGTGGCAGTTTTTAGTGCTGAAAAACAAATTATAGGGCTGGCAGTGTTCTTCCAAGGCTCTAGAGACATTCTACAGAGATATAGCTCACCCACAAACAGGAGAGGTAGCAGTGTTCAGTGCTGAAACAAATTAAAATAATAGGGCTGGCAGTGTTCTAAAAAAGTCTCCAGTGACATTAAACTGTGCCATAGATAACCCACAAACAGGAGAGGTGGCAGTGTTCAGTGCTGAAACAGAAATTCAATTATTAGGGCTGGCAGTGTTCTTTAAAATCTACAGTCACATTCTACTGTGTCATCAAAATGGATTCACATCAGAACACAGAAGACCAGGACCACCAAAGAGCTGCTGGCACCAGTCATGATTATAGTAATCCCTCTACGTCATCTGCTAAAGCATATGTTAAAGTGCATAGTGTTTTTAAGTTACTGAAACAAAAATGTAAAAAAATACCTTTAACCTTGATAAAGAAAAAAACACATGTAATCAAGGCAAAATTAACTGCAGAAAAAAAAAAATATATGCAAACATGCCATTCTACAAACGCACCGTCAAGGAAAGAATCAGGCCTTCACCATTCTCTATGAGTGCTAGTTCTGCAACTGTCACTGAGGCATCTTCTTGTAAGGTCAGTCATGACGATGCAAGACCTTGTCATTCTGATTCAAAAAGTGGTGCCCAAATACTTGTACATGTAAAAGCCGAGCTGCAAGAAAACAGTAAGGCATTAGAATAAACTGTATGCTCAGATTCAGAAATTACACAAACCCCTGAGGAAAGTCTATCCATGAGTGCTATGTGTAACCCTGACCTTTCTGATACTGTACTCCTAAAGAAGCCTCCTTTTAGCATTTCTGCAGATGTGTAGATGAGCAGCCCAAGTGTAGCTGGTGATACACAAATTGAGGATGCCATTTTGGAATTGCAATAGAATGAGGGGGATATTTGTGTAGCTGACGATGGCGCTAATGAGGATGTTGATCAGGATGATGATGTTTGTGAAAGTTCTGCACCAGTGGAAGCAGTTCTTGCACATGATAAGAAGAAGGCCATTGTCATGCCTGGGCATAGGACTAAAAAATCCATCTCTTATGTGGGGAATTATTTTTACCCAAATCCTGACAACAATTGTCTAGCCATTTGTAGCATTTGTAAAGCCACAGTCAGTAGAGGTAGGGACCTTAACCATCTAGGAACCTCATCCATGGTATGGCATTTGAAGCGAGTTCATGGAAAGCTGTTGGGAAAATCTGAAACTTATCCTAAAAAAATAACAACAAGCAGTCCAGCATCAGCTAGGTCCGTTCTCTCAGCTAGATCCTTGCACATGCACACACATAACCTTCCTCATCAATATCCTTAGTAGTGATTGGAGTCAGTGCTGCATCCAAGTTGCTAAGGCTAGATGACTCCTCAACTTTCCAGGATTCCTCAGAAGAGTTAGTCCTGCTGCTGCTGCTTAGTGTGGATCATCATCCCAGAAGCAGACCAAGAAGAAGACTGCTAGTAGTTTACTACAATTGACTGTTAAATAATCCTTTGCAAGAGTAAGCAAGTATGAAGCTGTCACCGATTCGCAAAGCGGATAACAGACGCCATGGCGACTATGCTAGTATTAGATCTGCGTCCAATATCCACTGGTATGCAGCTAGTTTTGGACAGTTTATTGAGGTCTTGTGTCCCCATTACCAAATTCCATCACAACACCATTTTACTAGAAAAGCTATTGCTCACCTGTACAAGAAGGTTTGTAAAAATGTCATTATTGGGCTACAAAATGCCATTCTACCCACCGTACACTTAACCACAGATATGTGGACAAGCGGAACTGGGCAAACTAAAGATTATATAACTGTGACAGCCTACTGGGTTGGTGATTCGCCTTCACAAGCAGGAACAGCAGCAGCATGTACCCAACTACGTCAGAATTTTCCGAGGCAGGCTAATCTGTGTATCACCGGCTTCACTATGAGGCATACAGCTGACAATGTGTTATGGAAACTAAGGGATGTCATTGCAACATGGCTTATCCCACTTGGACTTCCCTCAGTATATGTTATGTCTGATAATGCCACCAGTATTGTGAGAGCATTACAGCTGGGTGAATTCCATCATTCCCTGTTTTGCTCACACAATAAACTTGGTGGAGCAGAGCTTTTTGAAAAATGACAGGGACGTGCAGGAGATGCTGTCTGTAGCCCATAAAATATCTGGACATTTCTGACATTCAGCAACAGCATGAGATTGCAGCAGCTAAAAGAACAATTTAATTTGCCCTGCCACCAACTGAAGCAAGAGGTGGTAATAACATGGAATTCCAGCCGTTACATGTTTCTGAGGAACAGCGAAAAGCCATCCTCGCTTACTCCACAAGCCATGACATTGGGAAGGAGGGGGAATGTATTTTTTTTCAAGCGCAGTATAGAATATTTTCCGTGTTGTGCAAGGTGCTGAAACCATTCGAATTATTCACCCGTGTAGTGAATTCAGACACTGCAAGCTTGAGCCAAGTAATTCCCTTAATTAGACTTTTGGAAATGCAGCCTGAGAAACTGAAGGAGGATCTGAAACAAAGCAATTACGCTAAGTATGTCGGACTTGTAGATGAAGTACTTTATTTGCTTCGTCAGGATCCAAGAGTTATCAAAATCTTGAAATTGGATCACTACATTTTGGCGACTGCTTGATCCTCGGTTTAAGAGCTATGTCTTCTCTATGTTTCCAACTGACCCAGATCTCAAGAGATGCAAGGAGCTCCTGATGAGCAAGATGACAGCTCAAGTGTTACATGACAGGACGACGTCTCCTCCTTCAGTTTCTCACTCAACTTCTGCTAGGAAAAAACTTAGCTTTCCCAAAAAGACCCAGGGATGATGCAGATGACTCAACAACACCTCCACCTGATCATTCTATCAACTTCCAAAGGATGGTGGATGATTATTTTAACTAAAGCATAGAAATAGACACATCAGACAGTTCCTTTGCATACTGGGAGGAAAAAAAGGGAATTTGGAGACCCATGTACCAACTTGCTTTGTACTACTTAAGCTGTCCACCTTCCAGTGTGTTTTCGGAAAGAGTTTTCAGGAGAGCAGGGAACCTTGTCAGCGATCGGCGTAGGAGGCAACTTCCTCAAAATGCGTAAAAGATGATATTCATCAAAATAAACTATAATTTCGACGAGGGTGACGTTTCCCAACATCTACATCAAGGTACAGAGAATTCTGTAATGGTCGATTCCAGCGGTGATGAATTAATATTGGGTGAGGATGAGGTACACACTAATGAGGGTGAGGATGAGGCTGAGGATGATGACAACAACATCTTGCCACATTTAAGTTCATTAAAAGCACTGGTGGCTTAGGTGCCTTAAGCCCATTGTTAGCTTGTTTTTTTAGGGCCCAAATAAACCAAGCACTTCAGCAACAAAAGTGTCACTCCTTTTCGCTGATGTGTGCATGTCCTTTTAAAGATCCAACATAAGGGTGGATGGGAGGGCCAAGGCCAATTCCATCTAACACAACTTTTCCTTTCAGCCACCGATGTGTGCCAATGTTATCTAAATGTGTTATATACTGTTTTGTGCTTTGCAAAACTTAGCTTTCGCCAAGACACCCATTGATGATGCAGACAAATACCTGGTAGCTTTATTTTTAAACTGAAAGTTAAATTTGATCTAGGACATGCCCTATCCCAAGTATAAAATAAGTCCCCACATTTTATATGTACCTCCCCCTCCAATGTAACATGGTTTTGCCCAGGTGCAAAGTTACTCCTTTTTTATGTTTTGCTCTCCTTAATGACTCAGTCCCAAAGTGTTTGTAATCTGCACTTTGCGTCAAAGGTACCTAGCTATATTTTAATTCTTTGGGGATTGGGGCGATTCAAAGCTCAGTGATGATGATCTTGCTTTTTGCTGGAAATGTCAATGGCTCGTTTTAGTGCATTGTCTGGAACAAGATCCGATATACTCATGTCAGAGTGATCACATCCTATTTTTGGACACCTGGCGGACTTACCCTTCTGAAATTTGTTTTAAATAATCCTTTCAATTGCTTCTCTCTCGTACGTGTGACACATACTTTGTTTTCACTGGGTTCACCATCTCCAACTGTGTTATCGGGTGCTCTGGGTGATAGTGATCTCCTTATCTTCATCTTCCAAAGCTTCGTCTGCAGGGACCGGTGACACACCAAACTGTTTTCTCAGGTCTTTTAGCTGTTCTTTAAACTGGACATATTTATCATCCTGCCTCAGGGTCTCCTCTGTATTATTCTTCTAAAACGCAGTGTATCTCTCGTGTACAAGCTCTCTTAAATCCGGGATCTCATGCGGTGTGTCACATTTTAACTTAAGTATGGTCTCCTGAACTACATCTATTTATTGTTTTAAATCTCTGTTTAATGCAGTGTATTCCAACATGACAGATTCCATGTTGCCCACATGTTCAGTGTCACAGTCTGTCTGAAGCAGATCTAATGCCACTCCTATTGTAATATCTATTAGTGTGTCTACATAAGTTTGACAGTATGAGAGGGAGGTATCCACAGAGGAGAAGGAGATTAAAGATGCCGCACAAGCAGGCATGGTTTAATAATGTAGAGTTCATTGACAGCACTGTTGGACTTAAGGCAGCTAAGCTATTCGCAGCTTTTTTTGTGGGGTCCCAAACAAACCAAGCACTTCAGTCACAAAAGTGGCGCTGCTTGTCGTTGGAGGGCTTGGTTTGCTAAACTGTACACGTCATTTTCAATATCTTACATAAGGGTAGGTTGGAAGGCCCAAGGACAATTCTATCTTGCACCACTTTTCTTTTTTTTTTTTGGCCACTGCTGTGTGGCAATGTTTCCTAGATGTGCTATGAACTGCCGTGTGTTTGTGTCGTTGGTCTGTCGCTTAGCATCCAGCCAGCTCGCTGCAGCCTTTTGTCCGAAAGTGTATGAAATAATATTGCAACCTGTGAGGTGGTCAAAATTAACTGGAAATGACTGAAAATTAGTGTTATTGAGGTTAATAATAATGTAGGAACAAAACAAGAGCAAAATTATGCAATTTCTAAAAAATACAGGTCCAAAACCAAATCCAAAACATGCGAGGGCGGTTTTGCCAAAACCAAAAGCAAAACACAAACTTAATCCAGATCCAAAACCAAAACATGGGGGTCATTGAACATCTATAATAAAAATATTTGCCAAAAATGGCTAACCAAATAACATTAAGGCAAGAATGACAGAGCCGTCTGCCGTCTGTGTTTTGAGAACATGTTATACAGCTACCTCATGAAAAGCATACATGATTTTAGATACTATTACACAGCATTAGAAAAAAATAAACGCATACAATACTTCTACTCATATGCGTGTAGTGGGCAAAAACGGAGACACCAATATGTATGCGCTGTTGCATTGAGTCTCAATTTCTGGAATTTTTGTGGAATTCTTACAAGAAAGTTACTCAAATGTCAGAATTAGAACTGGAGGTGAGGGCATAGTATTATTGTCTGCAACACTTTGTCATGTTACATGTATGTTTCAAACATGTTATGTTAAGACACCTATCAAAGCCCCTTCTGCTCCTCCTCTCACCTCCACGCACTGCTCGTCCATCGCCTCCTCAATTAAAAACCCCTTTTCAACTGAAGACATGCAACATCCGCTGGTGGGAGGGATAGAAAGACACAGGTATAAGAGAAAATGGGCAGGAGTAGATGAGGTCAAGCACTATGGTTGCTCCCTAATAAAATATGAAAATGCCATATTGAAGCTCAGGCTCATTACTGATAGATGAGGGGTGCCAGGCCGCAGGTAGCCATGGAAAGGGCTGTGCCCTTGACATCATGGCACTTGGTGCACCCCTTTTTTCCGTTGTCGGGGGGTACCGTAATGATCTGATGTAAAGGGTTAACAGGATTATGAGTGACTCATGCAAGCCCCCTTGTTTTGCTGATAAGATACTTACAATGATCCCTGTTAGTACAAAGACATTTCTATAAGTCCAGCAAAAGAACTGGTTTTAACTAGTCTCATGGGGAGAGAAGAGGGGGGGGGTTCGATTCAGAGTTTTATTAGATAATCAACACCCATGTAGTTTTTAGCTTCAACTAGAACTTGGAGAAGACTGACTATGTCCAGCAGATATCTGAATTTATTTTTCTTAGTGCTATCTAGCAACTGGACTCCTCAGGTTAAGACAGTTCTCAATAGTCAAATTATATTCTGCAGCTAAGTACCTATTTATTGTATATCTATCTTTCATAATAAACATTTGTATGATCTTTTTAACAACTGCTGTTGCCTGTCAATCATTGTAATCTCACACCAGAACATGAGTCCATCCTGTGACTTTTATACCAAAAGTGGGGTGGGGTGTGGCTTTCCAAATAATAACAGATAAAATTCTACTATTGAAATTGTACTGCTTAGTATTTGTGTTGTGTAAAGGTATTAATGTCTGGTAATTTGTTTAGTGAGAATGTTTAAGTGGAAAAAATCAGGGAAAGAAAGTCAAAAGAACACAAGTCCACTCTTGTCTAGTTCAGGACACTGGGCGTCCATTGCTCTCGAATGTAATAAATATGTTCCACTGGTACAATAGGTAGATCACCGTCATGCTGCTGTGCATTTAGATTTGTCTCGATATGATACCAATGAGCGGAAGGTTGCCACAAATGTAGGGTGGATTTGTGTGCAAGAGCTGCAAGATGAGACAGAGATTAGAGAAAGTGTAGTAAAAGAAATTTCACAGGTTACAGAGCAGCTAAATCTTCTCTGTGTTTAAGAGATTTTGAATGACATAAGGGGCAGGTTGCTGATCAGTTTTCTTCGTTTGTAATAAATGCTGTGAAAACAAAACAACAGAGGTGAAGATGCCTAAAAGTTCGAGATGGTGACCCTTTAAGGGTGAGAACTCTGATACAGCGATCGGTAAATGGTGAGAAACAGATAGTGAATCTTATGAGGAGGTCGAAGTTGATAAGGTAGGGGTTGAACTACGTCCCATTATTACTAACAGACAAAGGAGGGAGGTGACACAAAGAACTACTACAGATGCTTCTGTTGTGTCAGATGCAGATCACAATTACTCACAGACAAAGATCAGGACATACCAGGGATTGGAAAAATATGAGATGTGCACAGTTTACAGACTGTAATTTCACATTGCTGCATCTCATCTGAGATACTATAGCACAAATATATGACACACCTACAGAAGTGGTTGATTTGAGTACATGGTATAGTTGGGACAAGGAATACAGAGATTACGTGAGTTGGGATGTATGAATGGAATCACTCAAATTCCATTACTGTGTACTCCGTTGAGACTGAACGGGATGGTCCTGATTTAGCTTTATTTAGTTCAGTAATGCGTAATAAGCTTTAAAACACTGCCCCTCTCCAATTTAAAGCAGCTCTTTTCACCATGTTGAGTACAATGCCCACTGGTGGTACTGTGTTTCATGCTGCATCACTAGCGAGTCAGTAGAAAAGATTAGACAGTCAACACCCAAATAGTTCAACTGGAACTTGGAAAAGACCAACTGTGTCCAGCTGATATCCTGATTTATTGTACAGAGTACTATCTAGCAAAGGGGCCCCTCAGGTTAGACCAGTGATGGCTAACCTGGGACTGGCAAGTCCCAGCATTCTTTGCCAGTAGATAACTAGCTGATAGCTGGCAAAGCATGCTGGGGTTTGTAGTTTCACAACACCTGGAGTGTCACAGGTTAGCCATCACTGGGTTAGACATTTCTCAACAATTAAATTGTATGCCACAGTTAAGTACCTATTTATGTTCTATCAATCTTTTATAATAAACATTTGTTTTATCCATTATACAATTGTTGTTGTCAATCATTATAATTTCACAACAGGACATAAGAGTTAATGTCCATCCTGAGTCACTCATCACTCACATCTAAGCTTTTCAAAACTAATCTTTATAATCCTAACACACACAATGCAGTATTTGCGAGAAATATGTTTAACTTTTGTCATAAGATCATATTAGGGTTACTGTCTTCTGAGGTAGACGGCTGCACTTCAGACAGATTAGCCATGATATCATACCAGTTTATTGCTTTTGGTTCAACTAACCACAGCTAGTTTTAGTCACCATGTTCAAAACCAACAAAACATAAACAAAAGGCCTAGCCTGTCAGTCTTCTAACTAATACATTGGATCATCCTCTCTGAAGTGAAGGAATTAATGTCCCACACACACATACAAAACAACAGCACTTACTGGTCATAAATTGCAGTGTTTCTTAATAGCATCCATCTACTCCCCAGATTGTGAGAGACTGATTGAGCTGCCTTGCAGCTTTTTATAAGCACCTTGCAGGTGCAACTCCTGATTACTAGCAAACTGCTAGCTGCTTGGAAAACCATTAACTGGCCTTATAAATGGAGCCCATCCTTCTCTCTCCATTTATACCCCAGGGACCCTTACCAGCTTTTCCTAACGCTGAAGACAAACTTTGAGAAAGTTTTTCCAAACACAGCAATTGACCTGGAGATCTGAAACATACAGAAGACAAAAGCCTAATCACATCCTCATCACTTATGTCACACTTTATAGCATTTTGTTATACCTAAAACTTCCATTTTTCCAAAGTTTCTACAGGTTTTCTATTTCCAAAATGTTCATATCTGTAATTAATATGTTGGGAAAAATGTTTACATAAAGCTTCAATACTATAGTTGGAGATGTATCCCTTCATATTGCACCAGTCCCCCAAAAATGCCCTCTAACACTGTTCCTTGAACAGTTTTAGAGATAGAGGGCCTGATTCATTAAGGAAAGTAGGGCAAAAAATTGAGAAGTTTTCTCCTGGACAAAACCATGTTACAATGTAAGGGGTAGAAATTAGTTTATTATTTTGCACATAAGTTAAATACTGGCTGTTTTTTCATCTAGCACACAAATACTTGATAACTTTATTTATACACTGAAATTTAAAGTTAATTTAGGACATGCCTTACCCCAACTATAAATCTGTCTCCACATTTTAAATGTACCTCCCCCTCCAATGCAACATGGTTTTGCCCAGGTGAAAAGGGACTCTTTTTTTTTTTTGCTTTACTTTCCGTAATGAATCAGGCCCAAGTGTGTATATATCTGAGCAGGTGAGCACATTATAGGAATCACAACATGTACCTAAATGAAGTGTGAACAGTAATATGAGATACTTTTATGCTGAATCTTTCTGTGCATTCAAATATATCACTGACTGATGTGTCAATGGATTTATATCATAAACTGCAATGAAGAATAAACATGCTATTAGGAGGTGGGGTATTAGACAAGGTGCAATTTTTTTAGATAAATTAAAATAACAATTATATATAAAAACATATAGTGATGGAAAGAGGGTGTTCAGCTGTGCCAGAATACCAGAATAACATATCTGCTAAAATAATTACTGCAAGCTCCTTACATAGCTAGTGTAATACTGGTGTAACCCTAATAGATCTAACCTGTAATTTTATAACAAACATATTGTTCACAAGGAGCCCTACAGCAGTACCTAAGATATGTATTATCAATATATTATAGTAAATGAATAGAAACTACTTCCCATAGATAGAATATAGTTAATTTTTAACTTTGTGGGAACAAGCCCTTTAAATACAGATATATTTAAAGAGAACTTGCCAGCCGATGCTATAGTGTCTTATGTTTACATGATGTCTTGTGCACTTTGTAATAAATAAATAAAAGACTAACAGGCAGGGTTTCATAGAAGTTTACAGGGGATACAGCACGTAGTACAATACGCTCTAGTAAACATATACAAAAGGAAAGTTAGAACCTGGTGACAGATTCTCTTTAAGTATGATCTGTGACTGTGCAAACTTGCGTACTAAGATGACATACTAAAAGAAGAGTGACTAGGCAAACTTATATGACCACATATGTATTGTATTGTCAAAAGACCAGTGCAAGTGGGTAACATGTCCCCCCTGTCCCTATCTCATGGCTTGATGAGTAGGTCTTGATGGCTTCATGCTGTTCCTCTAGTCGTTGAAGCACATAAAGTGTAGAATTCAACCTTTTTACTACCTCTTGCTTCAGTTGGTGGTATGGTAGTGGATATTTTTATTGCAGCTGTTGCAATGTTCTACATGAGTTCGTTGAATGTCAAAAATGAGCAGAGTTTTATGGGCCACAGACAGCATCTCCTGTACTGACCTCTCATTTTTTTAAGACATTCTGCTCCAACAAGTTTATTGCGTGTACAAAGCCTGGTATGTGTTGAAATTCACCAAGTCGTAATGCACACACAATGTTTGCTCCATTATCGGTAATGAGGAATCCTGAAATGAGTCTTAGAGGAGTGAGCCATTTTGCGCCATTTTGCTATCACATTCCTGAGTTTTTACAACAGAATGACACCAGTACGTTTCTTAGTGAACCAGCGATACAGAGAGTAGCTTGCCTGGGAATGACCTGGCACTGTTTGCTTGCACTACTGTGTAGAGAGGAGGAGGATGATGAAATTTCCGGCGCTGTTGATGGTGATACACCTACCCAGTGGGCTGTCACAGTCATGTAGTCTTTTGTTTGACCAGCACCGTTTGTCCACACATCTGTAGTTAAGTGGAGAGTCCGTACAACGGCATTTGCTAGGGACTGAAATACTTTTTTGTTAACCTGCGCTGGCGCAGCTGAGGAATTGCTGCTTGGGAGAAATGGAATCAAGATGGAAGTTGGTAGCATGGACACATGATCTTGTCCCATAGATTGTAAGCTTGCGGGCATGGCCTACTCACCTCTTTGTCTGTATTACCCAGTATTGGCTATTACTATGTTTGTCCCATAGTGTAAAGCACTATGGAATTTGCTGGCGCTATATAAATAAACGATGATGATGATCTAATCTGCTACAACCTGATGCATTGATGGTACAAATTGGACGCACATCAAACGATAACATAGCTGTCATGGCTTTAGTGATCCGTTGTGCATCAGGATTCTGGCAGTAATATTTGGTTCTGCTTGCGAACGCTTCGCCGACAATTGTTATTTAAAAACATACTTACTCTTCTTTGTCCCGTTCTATATAGAGGTGTCACCCCCAGCAGCAGCTGTAGCACTCAATGATGCCTATTAGCGGAGATAGTTTAACATGTAATGCTGGCCTACGTATTAATGGTGAGGAGGTTTATAAAGGTGTTGACAGTGAAGATTGTATGAGGTGTCTATTCATTCGGCTGCTATCTGATGCTGGGCTGCTTGTTACTATAGACAATTGTCCACCTTTTGAAAAACTACTTGAATGAACTCGCTGCAAATGACGTAACAGGAAGGAGGTTCCTAGATGATCAGCGTCCCTACCTCTACTTATTATGGCATCACAAAGGCTTCAGATCCATTTACAAATGTTTTCTGGGCATGGATAAAAATATTTCCAAACACAAGAGGTGTTTTTTTTTTTGGTCTTGGCAATGCACTTATTATGATGGCTGATTTACTTCGACACAATCATCCTCCTCCTCCTCCTTATCTTGCTCAAGTACAACATTAACATATTAATCATTTTCAGATCCACAACTATCCCTCTCATCTCCTTGCACATTAGCAAGTTCCAAAGTAGCATCCTCAACATCCATGTCAAAATTATCATCATTACTACTCATTCTCACATTTCCAATGGTTGAAGAAGGCTGTTTTATAACTACAGTGTCAGAGTCTGAAGTGTCAGACTCACATATAGCACTCATGGAGATCCTTAGACTCTCCTCAGGATTCTGTGAGTGCCCAAGTTGTTCTTCAGCCTCAGTGTTCTTTTCATGCACTGATGTGGCTGTATTGGTGGTGACAGACCTACACTCTGACTGAAAAGGTGGTGCATGGGAAATTACAATAAATGCATGACTGCATTGGGCACTCTCCTTTTCAATAGGCATTCTAGTATGTGCAACAGCAGTAGCAAGACCCCTACTAGCAAAAGGTGGTCATGATCTGAGCCTGTTCTTGCCACTACAGAAATGTATGGAGTGATAGCTATTTTCATTTTTTATTTTTTTTTAAATCCCCACATTCAACATAAACTTTTCCTTTAATCCTTACATCAACAGCTGATGTTTTCTCTGTCAAACAGTGTTTGGATTTTGAGTACACTTTACTACACTCTCTTCCTGCATGACATTTTTTACTAGTAGAGGTTGATAAAGTACTACTACTGCCAGTACTGGTACTGATCTGTAGACTGGTCTATGGTTGACAAGAGGATTAAAGCTACTTGAGGTTGGAGCTACTTGTAGCTGCCACCACACCATGTGAATGCCCAATGAGATAGGGAAAGGAAGGACTGTTACCTTACAATTCTTCTGACATTGCTCCACAATATAATTCAAATGTACACAATTGGGGGGGTGCTGCTGCTCACAGTCAAAGAGCACCCTATTTTTGGCCACATAGTATTAAAGATGTCACTGTTACTGCCCTTTATACAATTGCATTTAGATTGAAACACTTTGGATTTTAATTTTTTTTTTTATCTTTTTCTTGGGGGAGGGGGTTCTGCTGCTCAGAGTCAAAGAGCACCCAGATTTTTGGCCGCTTCGTAGTAAAGATGTCACTGGTACTGACCCTCACAAAATTGCATTCAGATTGAAACACTTAAGATTTTAAAAGCAAGAAATCTACTTTTTGTTTTATTTGGGGTGTGCTGCTTACAGTCAAACAACACCCTGTTATTTCTCCACTAAATAGTTAAGATGTCACTAATACAGTGTCCCTCACAAAATTGAGTTCAGCTTTAAACACTTGGGAATTTAAAGCCAAAAAAATAATCTTTGTTTTAAGGTGTGCTGCTCACAGTCAAACGCCCTATTTTTTCTCCACTAAAGATATCAGATGTCACTGATATACTACCCCTCACAAAATTGCTTTCAGCATGAATTACTTGGGACTTTAAAAGCAATAAATATAGTTGTTTTTTGAAGTGTGCTGCTCACAGTCAAATAGCGTCCTGTTTTATCTTCACTAAATAGTTCAGATGTCACACTCACTGACACTGCCCCTCACAAAATTGCTTACAGCTTGAAACACTTTAGGTTTTTAAAGCAAGAAATCTATTTGTTAAGTAGTGCAGATGTCTATACTATATATACCAGTGCTCCAAGTGGGGCAGTATGTGTTGGTATGATATACTGGCATTTTTCCACCCACTTCGTTACAGACAGCCAGGGTCGGCGAAAGGCGGGGGAGTGCCATACCTGAGAGGCATTCCGCTCCGCCCCACCTTCTCTGCTTGTCTAATGGCCAAGTAAAAACTTACCTGTGCTACATCTGGTGCCCTCCTCTCTGCCCCTTCTCACTGACAGTGTCGGTTGTGATGTATTCACGTCCAGATACTTTCAGTAAGGAGCGGTGCAGAGAGGAGACAGAATAGGAAAAGAAGAAGAAGAAGAAAAGAATAAGGAGGAGAAAACAGAAGAAAATAAGAAGAGGGTGAAAAGAAAACAAGGTCAAAGAAAGGTAAGTAAAGAACGGAGTGGGTTGCAATGTGATGAAGGGAACAACAATGTGATGGAGGAGGGGGCACAGTAATGGAAGCGGCACAATGTGATGAGGAGGGGCACAGTGTGGTGAGGAGAGGGCACAGTGAAGGAGAGGACACAGTGTGATAAAGAAGGGGCACCGTGTGATGTAAAAGGGGGCACAGTGTGATGAGGAGGGGGCACAGTAAAGGAGGGGGCACAGTGTGTTTTACGAGGGGGGCAGTGATGATGCAGGGGAAACAATGTAATGAAGACGGAGCACAGTATGATGAGGAGAGGGCATAGTGAAGGAGAGGGCTCAGTGTGATGAGGATGGGGCACAGTGTGAAGTGGGCACAATGTGTTGAAAGAGGGGACACAATGTGAAGAAGTAGGACACACAATGAGAAGAAGGGGGCACAGTGAGAAGGAGGGGGTACAGTGTGATGAGTAGGGTGCACGCTGAAAGAGGGGGCACAATCTGATGAAGGAAGTGGCTGAGTGATGGGGCAAAAGTGTGAAGATGTAGGGGCAAAACTGTGAATTCACTTTTGACACCTTCCGAAGCAGGAACAGGGATAGATAGAGAGGATAGATAGAGAATAGATAGAGGAAAGATAGAGAAGCAGGATGTAAAGAACAGGGTAGAGAAGGTAGTCTTCATTGCTCTTACCTGCAATGAAGATAAGGGCATATAGAAACAGAGAAAGGAAACAGATAAGGGGAAGATAAAGAGTAACATCGTAGATATTAAGGAGATACTTTGGAAGGTTTTATTATAATATTATGGAGGGGTGAGGTACGCCGATGCTGGTAAATCCGACGCTGAGGACACCTACAGAAGAAAAAAATGATTTCAGAAGACAATGACAAGAATATACACAGATTTACCTGATCATCGACTGTCCAGATATCCAATCGTACCAGAACACTGACAGGAGCTTCTTCCAAATGCGCAGTTGTCCGGCAGTAGTGCCTGACGTCAGAATTTGTATTTAAAGCGCCAATGTCGGGACCCCTCTCTTAACAGTTAACCTGTGTGGTCCCGACATTGTCCTCAGCGTCGTACCTCAGTGATTATATCAAGTAGGACTAGTTCTCTTCCCACTAAATATTCTTGAGGTACCCGAACTATGGTTGGGAGGTCACTACGGGAAAAATACGACACCTAGGTCCCTTAGTCTGAAGTCTCCCAATGCTTTACAAGCCGATCACTGTTAAATCTGAGTATTGGGAGACTGAGAAGAACGAACAGACAATACCCCGCCCACAAGTTTTGATGAAAAGAACTGATGACATTATTAGAAGTGTGTATATTAACGCAAGCTGAAGGAGATTGTATATGACATTATTGATAGACATAGGATGATGCTATTGATGAACATGAAGTGTTTAAATGTATTCTGAGCTTAAAGACATGCGTTGGACAGAAGAACCTGTTAAACTTGAAGAACTGTAGTAGAGTATTCTGTATAGCTGATACATGTTCTATTGTACCTTGTACCTTTCCAAATAATGTATTACGTGTTTTATTGCACCCTTGAAGGGCATAGAAAAGGTTATCTCCAAGCTCCAGAAATGTACGGTCTATAGTAAAAGAAGAAATCGTTTTGAGGATTAAGACTCTCTCTTATGATAACTTGTTTAGATCTACAAACAGCGTAGTCATACCCCACTGGGGATTTGCATTACATAGCAATGAAACGTGGTACTGAGATCCTGCATATAACATCTTTAAGGTGATAGTTTATTATACTATCAAAGGGTGGACTGTCAAAGTTGTATAATTGGATGAACGAAAGTATATTGTTTAATATTGTTTTGCCGTGCAATTGCGATCCGTACGCCACGTAACACAGATCTGTACGCCACGTAACACATGGCATGGTGCGATCGCACAGTAAAATACGCACGCACACACTCGCATTACAACATTTAGTTATTTATATAATTCATATTCATATTGGTTCCGTTACACTGTAATTTATGAGCAGATAGTATTTGGTTTATTATTAGTCTCTATATATATATATATTGATTATATGTACACTTCAGTGATATTCAAGGTTCAGGTTATAGTAAAGGTATCATGCCTAGTATCATATTGAAACCCTAATCATCAGCAGCTGTCCGGTGCAGTCGGCAAAGAGATCGCACATTGCATACTTTAGTTATTGATATTAGGGAATAAACCTTTGTATGATGTTGGTTATGAAATGCTAATTGTAACTGGAGCATTGGCGGGAAGAAAGGAGCTCATCCCCTGGAGAGATGACCCCCACCTTTGGATTCCTTAGATTGAATCAGCCTAGTACCTGTTTAGCCTGGACCCATCTGATGTCTGGACCTATAGAAGCAAGCCACGTCATTTGCATTGTTCTCTGTAACACTGACTGTGTATATATGATCATAGCTGTGCACCCAGCTCTCAGTCTTCACTGATCACAGTATTCTAACAGATATACTGTCCACCGGGTCCTGTGGGTGCGCAGCGAGTGCATGCGATAGCAGCGGTATGTATTTATCTTTTGGTATTGGCTGTACTGTACTGTATCATAATATAACAATGTATTGAATTGTTGACTATTTACATCTGCTAAAATAAAATCACTTTGTGCGTTAGAAACACAATACAATCGCCTATGCAATGCTTATTTGAAAACGATACAATTACTTTAATAATCCTAACACACACAATGCAGTATTTGCGAGAAATATGTTTACCTTTTGTCATAAGATCTTATTATGGTTACTGTCTTCTGAGGTAGACGGCTGCACTTCAGACAGATTAGCCATGATATCATACCAGTTTATTGCTTTTGGTTCAACTAACCATAGCTAGTTTTAGTCACCATGTTCAAAACAAACAAAACATAAACAAAAGGCCTAGCCTGTCAGTCTTCTAACTAATACATTGGATCATCCTCTCTGAAGTGAAGGAATTAGTGTCCCACACACACATACAAAACAACAGCACTTACTGGTCATAAATTGCAGTGTTTCTTAATAGCATCCAACTACTCCCCAGATTGTGAGAGACTGATTGAGCTGCTTTGCAGCTTTTTATAAGCACCTTGCAGGCGCAACTCCTGATTACTAGCAAACTGCTAGCTGCTTGGAAAACCATAAACTGGCCTTATAAATGGAGCCCATCCTTCTCTCTCCATTTATACTCCAGGGACCCTTACCAGCTTTTCCTAACACTGAAGACAAACTTTGAGAAAGTTTTCCCAAACACAACAATCTTCCTGGAGATCTGAAACGTACAAGACAAATGCCTTTAATCACATCCTCAGCACTTATGTCACACTTTATAGCATTTTGTTATACTTAAAACTTCCATTTTTCCAAAGCTTCAACAGGTTTTCTATTTCCAAAATGTTCATATCTCTAATTAATATGTTGCGAAAAATGTTTACATAAAGCTTCAATACTAGAGTTGGAGATGTATCCCTTCATATTGCACCAGTCCCCCAAAAATGCCCTCTAACACTGTTCCTTTAACAGTTTGAGAGATAGAGGGCCTGATTCATTAAGGAAAGTAAGGCAAAAAATTGAGAAGTTTTCTCCTGGACAAAACCATGTTACAATGTAAGGGGTACAAATTAGTTTATTATTTTGCACATAAGTTAAATACTGGCTGTTTTTTCATCTAGCACACAAATACTTGATAACTTTATTTATACACTGAAATGTAAAGTTAATTTAGGACATGCCTTACACCAACTATAAATCTGTCTCCACATTTTAAATGTACCTCCCCCTCCAATGCAACATGGTTTTGCCCAGGTGAAAAGTGACTCTTTTTTTTGCTTTACTTTCCTTAATGAATCAGGCCCAAGTGTGTATATATCTGAGCAGGTGAGCACATTATAGGAATCACAACATGTACCTAAATGAAAGTGTTAACAGTAACATGAGATACTCTTTTATCCTGAATCTTTCTGTGCATTCAAATGTATCACTGACTGATGTGTCAATGGATTTATATCATATTTATTACAATAAAAACTGCAATGAAGAATAAACATGCTATTAGGAGGTGGGGTATTAGACAAGGTGCAATTTTTTTAGATAAATTAAAATAACAATTATATACAAAAACATATAGTGATGGAAAGAGGGTGTTCAGCTGTGCCAGAATACCAGAATAACATATCTGCTAAAATAATTACTGCAAGCTCCTTACATAGCTAGTGTAATACTGGTGTAACCATAATAGATCTAACCTGTGATATTATAACAAACATATTGTTCACAAGGAGCCCTACAGCAGTACCTAAGATAAGTATTATTAATATATTATAGTAAATGAATAGAAACTACATCCCATAGATAGAATATAGTTAATTTTTAACTTTGTGGGAACAAGCCCTTTAAATACAGATATATTTAAAGAGAACTTGCCAGCCGATGCTATAGTGTCTTATGTTTACATGATGTCTTGTGCACTTTGTAATAAATAAATAAAAGACTAACAGGCAGGGTTTCATAGAAGTTTACAGGGGATACAGCACGTAGTACAATACGCTCTAGTAAACATATACAAAAGGAAAGTTAGAACCTGGTGACAGATTCTCTTTAAGTATGATCTGTGATTGTGCAAACTTGCGTACTAAGATGACATACTAAAAAAAAGAGTGACTAGGCAAACTTATATGACCACATATGTATTGTATTGTCAAAAGACCAGTGCAAGTGGGTAATATGCCCCCCCCCTGTCCCTATCTCATGGCTTGATGAGTAGGTCTTGATGGCTTGATGCTGTTCCTCTAGTCGTTGAAGCACATAAAGTGTAGAATTCGACCTTTTTACTACCTCTTGCTTCAGTTGGTGGTATGGTAGTGGATATTTTTATTGCAGCTGTTGCAATGTTCTACATGAGTTCGTTGAATGTCAAAAATGAGCAGAGTTTTATGGGCCACAGACAGCATCTCCTGTACTGACCTCTCATTTTTTTAAGACATTCTGCTCCAGCAAGTTTATTGCGTGTACAAAGCCTGGTATGTGTTGAAATTCACCAAGTCGTAATGCACACGCAATGTTTGCTCCATTATCGGTAATGAGGAATCCTGAAAAGAGTCTTAGAGGAGTGAGCCATTTTGCGCCATTTTGCTATCACATTCCTGAGTTTTTACAACAGAATGACACCAGTATGTTTCTTAGTGAACCAGCGATACAGAGAGTAGCTTGCCTGGGAATGACCTGGCACTGTTTGCTTGCACTGCTGTGTAGAGAGGAGGAGGATGATGAAATTTCCGGCGCTGTTGATGGTGATACACCTACCCAGTGGGCTGTTACAGTCATGTAGTCTTTTGTTTGACCAGCACCGCTTGTCCACACATCTGTAGTTAAGTGGAGAGTCCGTACAACGGCATTTGCTAGGGACTGAAATACTTTTTTGTTAACCTGCGCTGGCGCAGCTGAGGAATTGCTGCTTGGGAGAAATGGAATCAAGATGGAAGTTGGTAGCATGGACACATGATCTTGTCCCATAGATCGTAAGCTTGCGGTCATGGCCTACTTACCTCTTTGTCTGTATTACCCAGTATTCGCTATTACTATGTTTGTCCCATAGTGTAAAGCACTATGGAATTTGCTGGCGCTATATAAATAAACGATGATGATGATCTAATCTGCTACAACCTGATGCGTTGATGGTACAAATTGGACGCACATCAAACGATAACATAGCTGTCATGGCTTTAGTGATCCGTTGTGCATCAGGATTCTGGCAGTAATATTTGGTTCTGCTTGCGAACGCTTCGCCAACAATTGTTATTTAAAAATATACTTACTCTTCTTTGTCCCGTTCTATATAGAGGTGTCACCCCCAGCAGCAGCTGTAGCACTCAATGATGCCTATTAGCGGAGATAGTTTAACATGTAATGCTGGCCTAGGTATTAATGGTGAGGAGGTTTATAAAGGTGTTGACAGTGAAGATTGTATGAGGTGTCTATTCATTCGGCTGCTATCTGATACTGGGCTGCTTGTTACTATAGACAATTGTCCACCTTTTGAAAAACTACTTGAATGAACTCGCTGCAAATGAAGTAACAGGAAGGAGGTTCCTAGATGATCAGCGTCCATACATCTACTTATTATGGCATCACAAAGGCTTCAGATCCATTTTCTGGGCAGGGATTAAAATATTTCCAAACACAAGAGGTGTTTTTTTTTTGGTCTTGGCAATGCACTTATTATGATGGCTGATTTACTTCGACACAATCGTCCTCCTCCTCCTCCTTATCTTGCTCAAGTACAACATTAACATATTAATCATTTTCAGATCCACAACTATCCCTCTCATCTCCTTGCACATTAGCAAGTTCCAAAGTAGCATCCTCAACATCCATGTCAAAATCATCATCATTACTACTCATTCTCACATTTCCAATGGTTGAAGGAGGCTGTTTTATAACTACAGTGTCAGAGTCTGAAGTGTCAGACTAACATATAGCACTCATGGAGATCCTTAGACTCTCCTCAGGATTCTGTGAGTGCCCAAGTTGTTCTTCAGCCTCAGTGTTCTTTTCATGCACTGATGTGGCTGTATTGGTGGTGACAGACCTACACTCTGACTGAAAAGGTGGTGCATGAGAAATTACAATAAATGCATGACTGCATTGGGCACTCTCCTTTTCAATAGGCATTCTAGTATGTGCAACAGCAGTAGCAAGACCCCTACTAGCAAAAGGTGGTCATGATCTGAGCCAGAGCCGGATTTAGACCTCATAGGGCCCTAGGCAGGATACTGTTTTTGGGGCCCCTCCCTGCAACATTCCATAGCACTATATTTTTGCAGCCTACCATATACCACTATAATTACGTAGAAGTGAAAGCATGTGCCGCCGCATGCCTACCATATACCTCTATAGTTAAGTAGATATGAAAGTATGAAAGCATGTGCCGCCGCGCAGCGGCGGCACGCCGCCAAAGGAGGTGAGGGCGTGGCTTGCATCTTTGGGGGCGTACCTAACATGTGAAAAGAGCAAGGCCACCCTGCTGCAGAAAAAGGCACCCCTAAATAATTACCAAGCAGTCCCGTTTTTTTAAGTAGTTGGGTCAAAACAACATAATAAATATTGAAGTCAGGGCAGAAATACTTACTTAAGTTGTTTGCAAAAATAATACGCATAAATCCAAGTATGTGCTCTTGTCACTTTTGTCCCTCTATCATCACACTGTGCCCCTTCATTGTCACTTTTTCCCCTTCACAATATCACATGTGCCCTTTCACCATCACCTCTGTGCCCATCACCATCACCACCTCTGTGCCAATCACCATCACCACCACTGTGCCAATCACCATCACCACCTCTGTGCCCATTACCACCTCTGTGCCCTTCACCATCACCACTTCTGTGCCAATCACCATCACCACCTCTGTGCCTCTTCACCATCACCACCTCTGTGCCCTTCACCATCACCACCTCTGTGCCAATCACCATCACCAATTCTGTGCCCCATCACCATCACCAATTCTGTGCCCCTTCACCATCACCACCTCTGTGCCCTTCACCATCACCACCTCTGTGCCCATCACCACTTCTGTGCCAATCACCATCACCACTTCTGTGCCAATCACCATCTCTGTGCCCTTCACCATCACCACCTCTGTGCCCTTCACCATCACCACTTCTGTGCCAATCACCATCACCACTTCTGTGCCAATCACCATCTCTGTGCCCTTCACCACCTCTGTGCCCATCACCATCACCACTTCTGTGCCCCTTCACCATCACCACTTCTGTGCCCCTTCACCATCACCACTTCTGTGCCCCTTCACCACCTCTGTGCCCATCACCATCACCACTTCTGTGCCCCTTCACCATCACCACTTCTGTGCCCCTTCACCATCACCACTTCTGTCCCTTGTTTTACTTACCTTTCTATTGCGCGCTGCTCCTCCTCCGTCAGTCCAGATGAAAAAAAAAAAAAAAAAAAGAGAGAAAGAGTCACGTGATCGCTCGTTGGGTCCCGGCAGCCTCTCCTCCTCTCTCTATCACTGAGAGGAGAAGAGGCTGCCGGGACCCGATTCGCGGCACCCGACCCCCCCTCCTCCGATTCGCGGCACCCCCCCTCCCCCGACTCGCGGCACCCCCCCCCCCCCGCACGAGTCGCGGGGGGGGGGGTGCCGCGAGTCGGGGGAGGGGCCGATTTTTTATTTTTTTTTTTAAATTACTCCTGTCCCCCCCAGCGGTAAATCCGGCCCTGATCTGAGCCTGTTCTTGCCACTACAGAAATGTATGGAGTGATAGCTATTTTCATTTTTATTTTTTTTAAAATCCCCACATTCAACATAAACTTTTCCTTTAATCCTTACATCAAGAGCTGATGTTTTCTCTGTCAAACAGTGTTTGGATTTTGAGTACACTTTACTACACTCTCTTCCTGCATGACATTTTTTACTAGTAGAGGTTGATAAAGTACTACTACTGCCAGTACTGGTACTGATCTGTAGACTGGTCCATGGTTGACAAGAGGATTAAAGCTACTTGAGGTTGGAGCTACTTGTAGGAAAGGAAGGACTGTTACCTTACAATTCTTCTGACATTGCTCCACAATATAATTCAAATGTACACAATTGGGGGGGTGCTGCTGCTCACAGTCAAAGAGCACCCTATTTTTGGCCACATAGTATTAAAGATGTCACTGTTACTGCCCTTCATACAATTGCATTTAGATTGAAACACTTTGGATTTTAATTTTTTTTTTTATCTTTTTCTTGGGGGAGGGGGTTCTGCTGCTGCTGATTGAAACACTTAAGATTTTAAAAGCAAGAAATCTACTTATAGTTTTATTTGGGGTGTGCTGCTTACAGTCAAACAACACCATGTTATTTCTCCACTAAGTAGTTCAGATGTCACTAATACAGTGTCCCTCACAAAACTGAGTTCAGCTTTAAACACTTGGGAATTTAAAGCCAAAAAAATATCTTTGTTTTAAGGTGTGCTGCTCACAGTCAAACGCCCTATTTTTTCTCCACTAAAGATATCAGATGTCACTGATATACTACCCCTCACAAAATTGCTTTCAGCATGAACTACTTGGGACTTTAAAAGCAATAAATATAGTTGTTTTTTGAAGTGTGCTGCTCACAGTCAAATAGCGTCCTGTTTTATCTTCACTAAATAGTTCAGATGTCACACTCACTGACACTGCCCCTCACAAAATTGCTTACAGCTTGAAACACTTTGGATTTTTAAAGCAAGCAATCTATTTGTTAAGTAGTGCAGATGTCTATACTATATATGCCAGTGCTCCAAGTGGGGCAGTATGTGCTGGTATGATATGCTGGCATTTTTCCGCCCACTTCGTTACAGACAGCCAGGGTCGGCGGAAGGCGGGGGAGTGCCATACCTGAGAGGCATTCCGCTCCGCCCCACCTTCTCTGCTTGTCTAATGGCCAAGTAAAAACTTACCTGTGCTACATCTGGTGCCCTCCTCTCTGCCCCTTCTCACTGACAGTGTCGGTTGTGATGTCTTCACGTCCAGATACTTTCAGTAAGGAGCGGCGCAGAGAGGAGACAGAATAGGAAAAGAAGAAGAAAAGAATGAAGAGGAGAAAACAGAAGAAAAGAAGAAGAGGGTGAAAAGAAAACAAGGTCAAAGAAAGGTCAGTAAAGAACGGAGTGGGCTGCAATGTGATGAAGGGGACAACAATGTGATGGAGGAGGGGGCACAGTAATGGAAGCGGCACAATGTGATGAGGAGGGGCACAGTGTGGTGAGGAGAGGGCACAGTAAAGGAAGGGGCACAGTGTGTTTTATGAGGGGGGCAGTGATGATGGAGGGGAAACAATGTAATGAAGACGGAGCACAGTATGATGAGGAGAGGGCATAGTGAAGGAGAGGGCTCAGTGTGATGAGGATGGGGCACAGTGTGAAGTGGGCACAGTGTGTTGAAAGAGGGGGCACAATGTGAAGAAGTAGGACGCACAATGAGAAGAAGTGTGATGAGTAGGGTGCACGCTGAAAGAGGGGACACAATGTGAAGAAGTAGGACGCACAATGAGAAGAAGGGGGCACAGTGAGAAGGAGGGGGTACAGTGTGATGAGTAGGGTGCATGCTGAAAGAGGGGGCACAATCTGATGAAGGAAGAGGCTGAGTGATGGGGCAAAAGTGTGAAGATGTAGGGGCAAAACTGTGAATTCACTTTTGACACCTTCCGAAGCAGGAACAGGGATAGATAGAGAGGATAGATAGAGAATAGATAGAGGATAGATAGAGAAGCAGGATGTAAAGCACAGGGTAGAGAAGGTAGTCTTCATTGCCCTTACCTGCAATGAAGATAAGGGCATATAGAAACAGAGAAAGGAAATAGATAAGGGAAAGATAAAGAGTAACATGGTAGATATTAAGGAGATACTTTGGAAGGTTTTATTATAATATTATGGAGGGGTGAGGTACGCCGATGCTGGTAAATCCGATGCTGAGGACACCTACAAAAGAAAAACTATTTCAGAAGACAATGACAAGAATATACACAGATTTACCTGATCATCGACTGTCCAGATATCCGATCGTACCAGAACACTGACAGGAGCTTCTTCCAAATGCGCAGTTGTCCGGCAGTAGTGCCTGACATCAGAATTTGTATTTAAAGCGGCAATGTCGGGACCCCTCTCTTAACAGTTAACCTGTGTGGTCCCGACATTGTCCTCAGGGTCGGATTTACCAGCATCGTTGAAGAGACTGCCACCGATTATGGAGATATGAGGGAAAATGTAAGTACACAAAGGATAAACTCCTTTTGCTATTTAAAATATAGGTTAACACCGAAAATATCTCTGATTCTCTGAAATCTCTGCCATTAACCTCATAACAGGAGCTTTCCGCTGTCCCCATAGACCTCTTTTTAGAAAGTGTATCACTCAAACAAATTAGTTTAGTTTTCAGTGGTGTCAATGTCTCTTTAATATGTACATAAAAATATCTGCCAGAAATCACTAATCAAATGACTTTACAGCAAGGAAGAATTAGGGACCATTTACACAGTCCGTGTTTTGAAAACATGCTACACAGCTACCACATGAAAAACATACATGATTTTAGATACTTTTGCACAGTATTGAAAAATAACCATACAATACTTCTACCCATATGCTTGTAGTGGGCAAAAATGGAGACACCAAAATGTAAACGCTTTGGCATTCAGTCTACCAATGTCTGTAATTTTTGTGAAATTCCTAGAAGAAAGTCACTCAAATGTCACAATCATAACTGAGATGAAAGCATAGTAGTATTGTCTACAACACTTTGTCATGTAACAGGTATATTTCAGACATGTTATATTAAGACCAGAGGCAGAACTAGCGAGCTGTTGGTCCCGGTGTAGGTAGGCAGGAATGAGAGAACCAGGGCCCCCCGATCCTTTGCATCTGCCATGCATTATCTCCATGGGTGCAAATTAGTTTATTATTCTGCACATAAGGTAAATACTGTCTGTTTTTTCGTGTAGCACACAAATACTTGATAACTTTATTTTTACACTGAAATTTAAAGTTGATCTAGGACATGCCCTACCCCAACTATAACTCTGTCCACACATTTTAAACTTACCTCCCTCTCCAATGCAACATGGTTTTGCCCAGGTGCAAAGTTACTCCTCTTTTATGCTTTGCTCTCCTTAATGACTCAGGCCCATAATATATGCGTACCAAATAATTCAGATGTCACCGATATACTGCCCCACACAAAATTGCTTTCAGCTTGAAACACTTTGGGTTTTAAAAGCAAGAAATCTATTCCTGTTTTGGGGTGTGCTGGTCAGAGTCATAGAGCACCTTATTTTTCTCCACTAAATAGTTCATATGTCACACTCACTGATACTGCCTCTCACAAAATTGTTTTCAGCTTGTACCACATTGGATTTTAAAACCAAGAAATCTCTTTGTATATTAGGGTGTGCTGCTCGGAGTGAAAAAAACTGAAATGCAAATAGGAAGGGTACTTCATATCCCTATTTGCCTGGGAGAGAGCATGTAGTACAATATGTTCTAGTAAACACATACAAAGAAAATGTAGAACCTGGTGACAGATATTCTTTAAGTATAATCTGTGACTGTGCAAACTTGCGTACTAATATGACATACTAAAAGAAGAGTGACTAGGCAAATGTACATGCCCTCATATGTTTTGCATTGTCAAAAGACCATTACAATTGAGTAACATGTCCCCACTTTCCCTGTATTGATGTGGTCTTAATAGCTTGTTACTCTCTCTCTTGTCTCTGAATGGCATATATATAAAGTGTAAAATTCCACCTTGTGACTACGTTTTGCTTCAGCATAGCAGATGATAGTTTTTTTGATGCTGCTGCAATGTTTTTCATGTGGTCGCTGAATGGCAAAAATATTTGTCACGTAACAAGCAGGAGTGGCCACTTGCTGGTATATGCACAACTGATCAGGGAAGTGAGGAGTCTAACGCACCCTTGGTGTTCACCGGGTACTGCCGCAAGGGAATCTCGGCTTCGCTGCAAGAGGTTGTGCAGGTTGTGGTTCTCTGAGACAGTCACCAGCGTAGTGGCAGGAGTAGACAGACGTTGTCAAACAAGTCCGGGTCAAAACCAGCAAGGCAGTACACACACACAGGGGAGATCCTAAAGGATGGTCAGGACAAGCCAGGAGAGCAGTTAAAAGAGCAAGCCGAGTCAAAACCAATGTAATGCAGGAGACAGTAACAACAGGTAAGCACTGGAGCAGGCAGTGAAACAATTCTCTGGGCAGAGGCTCCTTTATAAGCAGGATGGTGAGCCCTGATTGAGCAGCAGAATTTCGGTGATCAGACACAGCTGACCAGTGGCGTAGTGGTTAGCACTTCTGCCTCCCAGCACTGGGGTCATGAGTTTAATTCCCGACCATGGCCTTATTTGTGTGGAGTTTGTATGTTCTCCCTGTGTTTGTGTGGGTTTCCTCCGGGTGCTCCGATTTCCTCCCACACTCCAAAAACATGCTAGTAGGTTAATTGGCTGCTATCAAAATTGACCCTAGTCTCTCCCTCTTTGTCTGTCTCCCTGTCTGTCTGTGTGTGAGTGTGTGTGTATATTAGGGAATTTAGACTGTAAGCTCCAATGGGGCAGGGACTGATGTGAATGAGTTCTCTGCACAGCGCTGCGTAATTAGTGGCGCTATATAAATAAATGATGATGATGACCTGCGACAGGTAAGTAAGAGAGCGTTTCGTTGCCTTGCAGCGGGACGAGATACCATCTGCGCATGCGCGCACAGTGCATGGCCAGAGAGAAGAAATAAATGTCACGTTGTCTAGCAATGGGAGGCGACCGTTGGAGAAAAGACAAGCAGCGTCACCTGCACCTAGTGTCAGTGCAGAGACGGCGCCTGACAATGTTATTATGGATCACAGACAGCATCTCCTGCACTGATTTTCCAATACCAAGTTTATTGTGCGTGCAAAGCATGGCACGTATTGATATTCAACCAATGCACACACAATTTCATTCCACTATCGGAAATTAAGACATCTGAGGAGAGTCTTAGTGGGATGAGCCAGTTTTCTATGACACTCCTGAGTTTTCCAACAGATTGATAACACAATGTTTCATAGTGCAGAGAGTAGTTTCCTTGTGAATAACCTGGCATTGTGTGCTAGCACTACTATGCACAAAGGATTAAGGGGATGATGATGAAGCTATTGGCGCTGCTGCTGCTAGTGGCAAAATATCTACCCAGTGGGCTGTCACAGTCATGTAGTCTTTTGTTTGACCAGTACCACCTGTCCACATATCCATAGTTAAGTGGATAGTCGGTACAATGACATTTTTCTAGGGACTGAATTATTTTTTGTTTAACCTCCCAGTACAGCTGAGGAAGTGTTTTTCAGGAGAAATTGAATCGAGATGGAATTTGGTAGCGTGGACAGATGACCTCAACTAATCTCCTAAAACCTTGATGGCGAAAAATGGATGCACATCCAATGCTAACATTGTTGTTATGGCTTTAGTGATTCGCTGTGCAACAGGATGCTGGTTGTCATTCTTAGTTCCTCATGGAAATGCTTGCTTTATAGACAATTGTTGTTTAAAACTATGCTTACTTTTCTTGGTCCCCTTCTGTAAAGAAGTATCACCCCCAGCAACAGCACAAGCTGCAGTGCACAAGCCTGCCTCTTGGGAATCATGGATTGCATCAGGGGAGTCAATCTGAATATGAAAATTGGATGCAGGACAAAATTCTAATAATAAGGAGGTTGGTGATGAAGGGGTTGACAGTGAAGATTGCATGAGGTGTCTGTCCATTAGGCTGCCAGCTGAAGATGGTTTGCTTGTTATTATACACAATTTTCCACCTTTTGATAAACTACTTGACTGAACTCAATTGACGTAACAGGGAGGAGGTGCCTTGATGAACAACTTCCCTACATCTACTTATTGTGGCATTACAAAGGCTGACAAATGTTGTCTGGGTTGGGATAAAAATATTTCCAAAAACAATAGGTGATTTTTTTTGGTCTTATGCCCTGACATGACAATGCGCTTATCATGGGCATTCGGTGGTACCACTGGTGGCTGCCATACTTACAATCATCCTCCTCATTATCTTGTTCAAGTTTCACACATTCCTCATTTTCAGATCTCCCTCACCCTCTTGAACATTAGCAAGTTCCAAAGTAGCATCCTCAATTCCTATGTAAAAATCATCATCATCATTCTTATCCTCACATTTCCAAATGGTTGAGAAATTTTGGAATGAGGCTGCTCTATAATTATAGTGTCAGACTTACATGTAGCACTCATGTATACCCATATTTTTATTTTTCGGGGTGGGGGTGTACTGCCACAGTCAAAGTGCACACTGGTTTTTTTTGCCAGCTTAGTAGTGAAAGTGTTAACAGTTAGATTGTTTTTCTTGTTCAAAAAGGAATATGAAATGACACTACAAACAGTTTTGTTTCTAGCTGCACAACAGCTCCTTTGTTACTTGTTAAATCCAAGGTCTAATGACGTGTATAACTAAGGCACCTGCTTCTTAGCGAAATTTCTAGAAATATGTTGAAATATCATTACACCCACATCTAATGTATTTTATGCTCTAGGCTGCATAGCTTTGAGATACGTACTTTGTTATTATTGGCATAATGCCATATATTATATGCTTGCGCGATTGTGATATGTCTACGTAATCTGAACTGCAGCAGTGATGTCTTTGGCTTAGTAAAATCAGAGTCCTGTGTGTTTCGCTAACTGTACGGCTGCCCGTATTGATGCACCTTATCTGATCACTGACCACTCAAGAAATATCGCTGACAGTAGAAAAGATAGTAATATTTTGGAAAGCAATCCTGAAAAACATTACTATGTCACACAATAATACTGCCCTCATGCAACTGCATTGAGATTGAAACACTTGGGATTTTAAAATCAAGCAGTTAAAGAGCATCCTGTTTTTTGACCGATTACTAGTAAAGATGTCACTTATATTGCCCCTCACACAATTCTGTTCAAATTGAAACACTTTTGATTCTAAAAGCAAGAAATATACTGACTTTGTGGTGTGCTGCTCAGAGTCAAAGATCACTTATGGCCACTTAGCAATAGAGATGTCACTGTTACTACTCCTCTCACAATTGCATTCAGATTGAAACACTTGGGAATTTAAATGTAAGAAAATATATTTCGTTGGGAAGTGCTGCTCAGAGTCAAAGAGCATCCTATATTTTGTCCACTAAATATTTCTGATGTCAGTGATACTGACCCTTGCACAACTGCCTTCAGATTGAAACACTTTGATCTTTAAAGCAAAGAATATTTTCTGTCCAGTCCTGATTAGTTTACTAATATACTATTAGAACCAATAGCCACTGCTTGTCTACTCTTCACTCTCTCACACCCAATTTATCAGCACACATTTCCAGCAGACTGATCTATAAATAAACTTCAGTAAAATCACTGCTATTTCAATATAAATTGCCTCTTTCCACCTGTCCAACCCTCTACAAGTCGCTTTCTGAGCACAGAATTATAGAAAACATCCTACCCCCATGCTATTACTTCTAACATGGCAGCTGAGAACAGGGGAGGGGGCTATATATAGAAGATATCGATCCAAAACTTGCGAGATCTGCATTTTTTTCAGAAGTTTTGCCTCATTTTCAGATCCTAATTTGGAGTGAGAGTCATAACTCGGTTCAACCTGGTACCCCAAGATTTGGATCTGTCAGATTTCTCCAAATCCAAACTGCTTTTTTCTAGTAAATAGACCCTGATCCTTTCCCTTTTCACTCTTTTTTCTCCTTCTCTTTTATTCTACCATTTTCACTCTCAATTGCCCACTTTCTCACTCTCCTATTCAATCTCTGGGCCGGATTCATCAAGGCACGTATCTGACGATTTTGAGTGTATCAAACGTAAAATCACTCTGCACATGCGCACTGGCCAATAAGACCATGAATGCAGGCTTGTTCTATGCACTAGTGAGTGCAAGGGACACTTACTACAGCCTACTATATATATATATCTATATCTACATATATATCGATCTTATACCCCTTCTTTCCCCTTCCCTGCCTCCGTCCCTCTACTCTCCCTCTCTCCCCTGCGTTTCTCCATCTGTCCACCCCTCCCCTTAGATTGTACGCTCCTCTGAGCAGGGCCATCTATCATCCTGTTTCCACCACTTCTAACTCTGCTCTCCAGCTACTTTGCCCTCCTCCTCAAGGGCCCTCCTCCCCCTTCTGGGGGTCTCCCTGTCTCCCGTGCCCTCCTTTTGGGCCCCGTCATTTGCGGATACTCCCCCCGCCCTCACTAGCTGTGCATTGAGCTTACTGAGTTACTGTGCTTTATGCTTACTGTACTGTGCTGTCTCACCTTGTATTGTAATTCATTTTTGTCCCTGTACGGCGCCACGGACACCTTGTGGCGCCCTATAAATAAAAATTAATAATAATAATAATATATATATATATATATATATATACACAGATAGGAGGATGAAATGGCGCCAATATAGGTAGTGTTAGCTGGTAACAATCACCCAGACAGTCAATAATTGCTGATATGCAGAGTATGAATCTTAGCAAGCTGGTACAGTCATTATTCAACAGCTTCCAGATACTCCAACTATATACCGAAATGCAGACAGAGAAAAACAAAAGATGTAGTTGCAAAGGCACCCGTGATGTACAGTAAATAATAGGTGGCAGCGTACCAAGTAGATGTAAATAAACAGCTTATCTGTGTCAGAATAATCTGAACGTAGTCTCCAAACAGCCAAGTGAGTCAGGAACCGATGTGTAAACTGCTTGTGAAGATATATTATATCTGGATCATCAACCCCAGCAAATTCACTGCTTGCAAACTCCACTCAGCCGATATTTTAAAAAGAAAAGAGCCATATAGTGTAGTACTTTTAAACGATTTAATCGGCATGTATCATAATAAAATCAAACTCACAATATATATATATTATAAAAGCTTATCTGTAATCCTGTAGTACAAGGGATACTGCTACACAGTGTGGATATCTGGACACTCCATGAAGTGAACACCGATGGACTCCATACAAAAGTACTCAAAGGGAAAACTCTCACAGACCAGGTGGGCAGCAGAGCCTTCAATATACCAGGAATAGATAGTGGGAAATAACCTCAACGCGTTTCGTCATGTAAAGACTTCATCAGGAGGAGTATTTTAGACCAGCACTCAGTGCTGTCTTATATAGCGATGGCGGGCGCCATTTTGCGCATGCGTAGTGCAGCGCTTTTTCGCGCATGCGCAGATTGGACCTTTGAATCGGCGCTTGCACTGTATGTGCAAGGGGGTACTGTACAAGCCTGAAAAAGTCAGGTATTAGGCCAGGGGGAGTGGAGAGAAAGGATTATAAGGTTTCCTATAGTCAGGGCTTATATATTACTAGAGTATAGGAAGGGCAGATAATTATACTGCAGTGGATAGCGGTGGCCATCTTTAGCAAGGGCAAAAGAGCTGAGGATAATGAGTCCTGCTAGTATGTAGCCCATAAGTGCACACATGGGGATGTGTCCTAAAGACTACAAAGCCCACACACGAGCCAATCTACAAAATCTGTAGTATATATAATAAAAATGCACAGTAAAAATAAAAATGCACAATGAAATTAAAATAAACACCAGAATAATTGCTACTAAATATTGCAGAGTATATATATATCACACTGAAATAAAGGCAATCAATGGACAGATTATAAAAGATAAATAATTATATGCTGCATAAGAGGTTAATCTATGTATGCAAGTAGTATATAAACATATAGAAGTAGATAAAGTTGCAACGATAATCCATATGACACATAATAAAAATGTGTAATAAAAAATAATAAATAAATAAAATATAAATCAATAAAATGAGATATAATTAAGGGAATAACAGTATATCAGTAGATGAATACATATAGGGAATATAAATAATATGTCAATGTAGTGACAATGCTTAATACACAAATATTTAATACCACAGTTATTGTTATATATGTAAAACCTCTAAAAACCTAGAGGTAGAGAGTAATAGATCTGGGACAAGGGGATATTAGAGAAAGGGTGCAATCTCATAACCTTCATTAAGCCCATAAGGGCTCAGTGTGTTTAGCTGAAAAATCCAGAACATTTCTGTCACTCACCGGACCGTGAGTGCCTCTTCCCGGACATTTAGGAACCGTGGTCGTCCACCATCCTGAGGGTCTGCGCATGCGCAGCCCTTTTCTATACTTCAGTGTATACCCCTTTAACTCAATTGGCAGATCAGGCAACACTCCCTATATTAAGCACCTGTGGTCAACACCACGTTGCCTGATCTTGGAGTCTCATTCCTCATGAGTCTCTGAAGGTGTTCCTGTATTCCTCGTGTATTCAGCGCTGCTGATTCCTGTGGTTTCCAAGCCACTTCTATTCCTGTGGTTTCCAAACCACTTCTACTACTGTGGTTCCCATACCACTTCTACCATCAACTGTATCATCATGACTGTTTGCTGATTCCTATCCGCTGCCTCCGTGCACTACAGTCTTCTATACCACTTCATCGCTATTGTATATCTTTGGGACTGTTGCGGATTCCTATCCGCTGCCTCCGTGCACTACAGTCTTCTAAACCACTTCAACGTTATTTTATATCATCGTGACTGCCAGCTGACTACTATCCGCTGCCTCCGTGCACTACAGTCTCCTGCTTGCAACTCGCCTGTGTTCATCATCGTGACTGCCAGCTGGCTACTATCCGCTGCCTCCGTGCACTACAGTCTCCTGCTTGCAACTCGCCTGTGTTCAACATCGTGACTGCCAGCTGATTACTATCCGCTGCCTCCGTGCACTACAGTCTCATCTCATCTTTGCTGTGTCTTCCTCGAGACTGCCGCTTTCATGACCATCTGCTACACTTCGTGATCAACAGCTCCTGCCCTGCGCTGCACTCCTGTTTCCCATCGCTGTTGGTTCCTGTGGTTGCTACTGGTTACCTCCGTGTGCCGCTGAGCCCTGCTGCGGTGGTCAGCGTTATCGTCCATCTCCTGCTGATCCACTCTCCACGCCTTCACGTGTTCCACTGGTCTCTACCCTCCTGTCAGCATTGGATTTGTATCTCATCTACTACCCTCTGCTGGATCATCTCCATTCTCCTGGGTCTCCTTTGAGTCCAGTTCCACGTGTTGCTGACTCCTGTGGATTCGTGTCCCTGTTGGTCTACTCACCTGTGCGCTGCACCTGCTAGACCGCTGCCTCACCTGTCCAGGGACTTCCTATCCAGTCGGCCTCCAGCCGCTCAGGTACCGCTGCAATCCCATCTGACTGCTACTGCTGAACCACGGTATGCATACTTCTCATTGACTGTGCTGTGTATTGCATATCTTGCTGGACTGTGTTTGGTTCTCTCTGGAGTCTGCTATCCGCTGAGTCTATTGCCATCATTGACTGTGTTATCATTGTGCTGGACTACTTCAAGAGACTTTCTAGATTGCAGACCTGCTCAGTCATTTATATATATATATATCTATATTGTGCATATTACTGTGGATCGTGTATAGGTGCCTGTGTATATCCTGTGTTGCAGCCTTCCCCCGTGCACCTCCTCACATATATATTCAGTGGTACAACTTGCTGTTGTCAGACCACTGATCCCTGTTTCCGGTATCACCTGTTCCATCATCCTCTCACATAGCAGTGGTACAACTTGCTACCGCAGACCACTGACTACCTGGATACCTCCACTTGGATTCCATTCCTTCACTCAGACAGCGGTGCAACTTGCTACCCGCAGACCGCTGACTCTCATCACCTCCTTGTCTCTGTTGGACATTCCTCCTCACTATAGCAGTGGTACAACTTGCTATCGCAGACCACTGACTACCTTCACGTGTCCTTGTCCATACAGTTCCTTGTGTATTATTACCTCATTATTACCAGTGTTGCTAGTCATAGACTTTCCTGAGCATCTCATCGGCCATCATTTCATGTTCCGTGATCACCCAGCTACCAGAGTACTCTATTACCATCTACATTGCTCTGGTAAGCCTACCATCTGGTGATCCCTGGGTAAAGACTCCTAGTGCCCGTGACAGTAAGATCAGGCCATGACAGACCCAGATGCGGAACCTACCGCCAAAGAGATGCTGCAACATCTGGTTAGCCGTGTGGAACAACAGGATGCCCGCCAACAGCTGTTACTTCAGTGTTATCAGTCATTAACCTCCCAAGGAACATCTGGACAGACTGTGACAGCTACTACTGAAGCTCCTGTGCTTTCCTCCGTTTCCCCATTGCCATCCCAGGTGTCTACAGCTTCCACGCTTCACCTGCCTACTCCGTCAAAGTACGATGGAGACCCCAAAACTTGTAGGGGTTTCCTTAACCAATGTTCAGTCCATTTTGAGCTCCAACCTCAAAATTTTTCTACCCATCGTTCCAGAGTGGCCTATCTTATCTCTTTGTTTTCAGGACAAGCCCTGGCTTGGGCCTCCCCTCTGTGGGAGAGGAACGATCCAATATTACAAGATAGTGCCAAATTCATTTCTACATTCCGAAGTGTGTTCGATGAACCAGGTCGTGTGACCTCCGCTGCTTCCAGCATCCTCCGTCTGCGACAAGGATCTCATACTGTAGGCCAGTACGTCATTCAATTTAGGATCTTAGCCTCTGAACTTCAGTGGAACACTGAAGCCCTAGTTGCCGCCTTCTGGCAGGGGCTTTCCGATAAAATTAAAGATGCACTGACTACTCAAGAGCTTCCTTCGTCACTTGAAGATTTGATCTCTCTATGCCATCGTGTTGATATGAGATTTCGTGAAAGAGAGGCTGAGAAAACGACTTCTGCTAAAGCACCTCTTCGCTCTAACCCTCAATTTCGTCCAGTGTCACCCGCTGTGATTCCCATGGAGATAGGACGTTCCAAGTTATCTTCTGAGGAGAGGAAACGAAGAGTCAAGAATAGACTCTGTATCTATTGTGCTGATTCCACTCATGTCCTCAGCTCCTGCCCTAAGAGATCGGGAAATGCCAGGCCCTAACTAGTTCTGGAGAGGTGAAGTTAGGGTCCCTGGAGTCCTCTCCATCATCTATGAAATCTAAAGTCTGCGCTTTTGATGTGACTATTTCCTTTGCTACCAAAACCTTTGAGTCACAGGCATTGATTGATTCCGGAGCAGCAGGAAATTTTATTTCCAAATCGTTAGTAAATCAATGGTCTCTACCAGTGATTACCTTAAAAACTCCCATTACTGTGACGGCTATCGATGGATCACGTCTCATCAACGGTCTCATCACCCAGAGTACGTCTTCAGTAACCCTTCAGATTGGTGCTCTGCATCATGAAGAGATATCGTTTTTAATTCTTCCTGTTACGACAAGTCCGATTGTCCTAGGCCTTCCATGGCTTCAGTGTCACTCTCCCCAGATTGACTGGCGCACCCCTCAAGTCACGTCTTGGGGGTCTGAATGTCACCATCAGTGCCTTTCCCAAGTCATTCCTCTCAAGGTACAGCAAGCTTCCATCTCAGCTATTTCACCGGGACTCCCTCCTCAATATGCTTCATTTACCGATGTTTTTGATAAAGCTCAGTCTGAACGTCTTCCTCCTCATCGTTCTTGGGATTGTCCGATTGATCTTCTTCCTGGCAAGACTCCTCCCAGGGGCCGGGTCTATCCACTCTCGTTACCTGAAACTCAAGCTACATCTGAATATATACGGGAGAACCTCCAGCGTGGGTTCATTCGACCTTCCACCTCGCCCGCTGGAGCTGGGTTCTTCTTTGTCAAAAAGAAGGATGGATCATTACGCCCTTGTATAGATTTTCGTGGACTCAATGCCATTACTATCAAGAATCGGTATCCCATTCCGTTGATCACTGAGCTATTTGACCGCATCAAGGGAGCCCGCATTTTTACTAAGTTGGATCTTCGTGGTGCCTACAATTTAATCAGAATCCGTTCCGGTGACGAATGGAAGACAGCGTTTAACACCAGAGACGGGCATTACGAATATCTGGTAATGCCTTTCGGGCTATGTAATGCCCCCGCTGTTTTTCAGGGCTTCATCAATGAGATTTTTCGGGACTTATTATATGTATGTGTCGTCGTCTACCTGGACGACATATTGATTTTTTCACAGGACCTGCCTTCTCACCACCAACATGTGGCAGAAGTCCTCTCCAGGCTACGGAAAAATTCATTGTTCTGTAAATTAGAAAAATGTTCATTCGAATTACCCCAGATTCCATTCTTGGGGTATATTGTTTCCGGAGTTGGTCTGAAGATGGATCCTGACAAAGTAAATGCTGTACTACATTGGCCCCAGCCAACTACTCTTCGTGCGATCCAGCGTTTTTTAGGTTTTGCCAATTACTATAGACGCTTCATTCAAGACTTTTCTTCCATTGCATCTCCTATTGTGGCCCTGACTCGAAAAGGGGCTAATCCTAAGCAATGGTCAACTGAGGCTATTCAAGCCTTTCAAACATTAAAAGAGTCCTTCTCTTCGGCTCCAATCCTTCGACAGCCTGATGTGACACTCCCCTTCTTCCTAGAAGTAGATGCCTCTAATGTGGGCTTAGGAGCTATTCTCTCCCAACGCTCGGAACAGCAAAAATTCCACCCTTGTGCCTTCTATTCTCGGGGTCTCCTACCCGCAGAGAAGAATTATACCATCGGAGACAAGGAATTACTGGCTATCAAAGCCGCATTAGAGGAATGGAGATACTTGTTGGAGGGAGCTCGCCATCCGGTGACGATCTTCACGGATCATAAGAACTTGTCATATCTCCAGTCTGCCCAATGCTTGAACCCTCGTCAAGCAAGATGGTCTCTTTTCTTTTCCCGTTTTGAATTAATAATTACCTTCAAACCAGCTGCCAAGAACAAAAAAGCTGATGCCTTATCTAGAGCCTTTGTTACGTCCTCTGATATAGAAGAGGTTTCCAACCATACCATTCTAGACCCCAAATGTATCTCACTGGCTGCTTCATCCACCAAAACGCTACCATTTGGGAAGACCCTCGTGCCTCCTACTCTAAGGAGGAAAATCCTTTCGTGGTTCCATGCCTCTCGTTTTTCTGGACACGCCGGTGAACACAAGACTTTTGAGATCCTCTCTCGAAGTTACTGGTGGCCTTCAATGAGGAGAGACGTCAAAGAGTTCATTGCTTCCTGTGAATTATGTTCGCAATTCAAATCCTCCCGCAGAACCCCAGCAGGGTTGCTGCGACCACTACCCATTCCGTCCAAACCATGGACCCATATTAGTATGGATTTCGTTACTGACTTACCACCTAGTAAGAACCATAACACTATTTGGGTGGTAGTGGACAGATTTTCGAAGATGGCTCATTTCATCCCTCTGTCTGGTTTGCCTTCCTCGTCTATCCTGGCTGAACATTTCATTAAAGAGATCTTCCGTATCCATGGATGTCCATCTGAGATTGTGTCTGATAGAGGAGTACAATTCGTGTCCAGATTCTGGCGAGCCCTTTGTAAAACCTTGGGCATACGATTAGCACTCTCATCTTCTTACCATCCGCAATCCAAGGGACAAACCGAACGTGTCAATCAAGATCTTGAGACTTTTATAAGGATATTTTCATCAGCCAATCAAGACAACTGGGTAGAGTTACTCCCTTGGGCTGAGTTCGCCCATAACAACATGTACCATGAGTCATCATCCAAAACTCCATTTTTTGTGGTCTACGGTCACCATCCGTCTTTTCCGGAATTTCCTGCCCTCCCGCCCACCCAAGTTCCTGCGGTGGAAACTGTTTGTCAGACCTTTAAAAATATCTAGTCTCAGGTCAGAACCTGTTTAAAGAAGACATCTGTCAAATATAAATCTTTCGCTGATAAGAAGAGGCGGGCTATTCCACCACTAAAAATTGGAGATCGTGTCTGGTTATCCACAAAAAATATTCGTTTGAAGGTTCCATCCATGAAATTCGCCCCTCGTTTTATTGGTCCATATAGGATCATTCAAGTTATCAATCCAGTATGTGTGAAACTCCTTCTTCCTAAGAGTCTTCGGATTTCTAATGCCTTCCATGTATCTTTGCTCAAACCTCTTATTATCAACCGTTTTTCAACTCCTCCCTCAGCTCCGCAGCCAGTTCAAGTTCATCAGGAGGAGGATTTTGAGATTACCGAGGTACTAGATGCAAAAATTTCGCGAGGAGTCCTCCACTTTCTCGTTCATTGGAAGGGCTTTGGTCCTGAGGAGCGCTCTTGGATCAAAGCTGAAGATCTTAATGCTCCTGCCCTTTTGAAGAAGTTTTACTCCAAAAATCCGGACAAGCCCGGTTCCAGGCGTTCTGTGCCCACCTTTAAAAGGGGGGGTACTGTCACTCACCGGACCGTGAGTGCCTCTTCCCGGACATTTAGGAACCGTGGTCGTCCACCATCCTGAGGGTCTGCGCATGCGCAGCCCTTTTCTATACTTCAGTGTATACCCCTTTAACTCAATTGGCAGATCAGGCAACACTCCCTATATTAAGCACCTGTGGTCAACACCACGTTGCCTGATCTTGGAGTCTCATTCCTCATGAGTCTCTGAAGGTGTTCCTGTATTCCTCGTGTATTCAGCGCTGCTGATTCCTGTGGTTTCCAAGCCACTTCTATTCCTGTGGTTTCCAAACCACTTCTACTACTGTGGTTCCCATACCACTTCTACCATCAACTGTATCATCATGACTGTTTGCTGATTCCTATCCGCTGCCTCCGTGCACTACAGTCTTCTATACCACTTCATCACTATTGTATATCTTTGGGACTGTTGCGGATTCCTATCCGCTGCCTCCGTGCACTACAGTCTTCTAAACCACTTCAACGTTATTTTATATCATCGTGACTGCCAGCTGACTACTATCCGCTGCCTCCGTGCACTACAGTCTCCTGCTTGCAACTCGCCTGTGTTCATCATCGTGACTGCCAGCTGGCTACTATCCGCTGCCTCCGTGCACTACAGTCTCCTGCTTGCAACTCGCCTGTGTTCAACATCGTGACTGCCAGCTGATTACTATCCGCTGCCTCCGTGCACTACAGTCTCATCTCATCTTTGCTGTGTCTTCCTCGAGACTGCCGCTTTCATGACCATCTGCTACACTTCGTGATCAACAGCTCCTGCCCTGCGCTGCACTCCTGTTTCCCATCGCTGTTGGTTCCTGTGGTTGCTACTGGTTACCTCCGTGTGCCGCTGAGCCCTGCTGCGGTGGTCAGCGTTATCGTCCATCTCCTGCTGATCCACTCTCCACGCCTTCACGTGTTCCACTGGTCTCTACCCTCCTGTCAGCATTGGATTTGTATCTCATCTACTACCCTCTGCTGGATCATCTCCATTCTCCTGGGTCTCCTTTGAGTCCAGTTCCACGTGTTGCTGACTCCTGTGGATTCGTGTCCCTGTTGGTCTACTCACCTGTGCGCTGCACCTGCTAGACCGCTGCCTCACCTGTCCAGGGACTTCCTATCCAGTCGGCCTCCAGCCGCTCAGGTACCGCTGCAATCCCATCTGACTGCTACTGCTGAACCACGGTATGCATACTTCTCATTGACTGTGCTGTGTATTGCATATCTTGCTGGACTGTGTTTGGTTCTCTCTGGAGTCTGCTATCCGCTGAGTCTATTGCCATCATTGACTGTGTTATCATTGTGCTGGACTACTTCAAGAGACTTTCTAGATTGCAGACCTGCTCAGTCATTTATATATATATATATCTATATTGTGCATATTACTGTGGATCGTGTATAGGTGCCTGTGTATATCCTGTGTTGCAGCCTTCCCCCGTGCACCTCCTCACATATATATTCAGTGGTACAACTTGCTGTTGTCAGACCACTGATCCCTGTTTCCGGTATCACCTGTTCCATCATCCTCTCACATAGCAGTGGTACAACTTGCTACCGCAGACCACTGACTACCTGGATACCTCCACTTGGATTCCATTCCTTCACTCAGACAGCGGTGCAACTTGCTACCCGCAGACCGCTGACTCTCATCACCTCCTTGTCTCTGTTGGACATTCCTCCTCACTATAGCAGTGGTACAACTTGCTATCGCAGACCACTGACTACCTTCACGTGTCCTTGTCCATACAGTTCCTTGTGTATTATTACCTCATTATTACCAGTGTTGCTAGTCATAGACTTTCCTGAGCATCTCATCGGCCATCATTTCATGTTCCGTGATCACCCAGCTACCAGAGTACTCTATTACCATCTACATTGCTCTGGTAAGCCTACCATCTGGTGATCCCTGGGTAAAGACTCCTAGTGCCCGTGACAATTTCTCTCTGGGATAGTTTGCCTTGAATGTCACCTCCTCTAGGTCCTAATTGGACGTGTTCAATGGCTTTAAAAGAAATAAACCGTGGGTCCGAGTTATGTTTGGTGAGAAAGTGTCTGGAAACTGAATGACTCTCAACTTTGTTCTTTATATTACGTATATGTTCTTGTATTCTCAATTTGAGTGGGCGTTTAGTTTTGCCCACATATTTTAGTCCACACGTACATTCTAATAAATAGATTACGGAAGTTGTAGTACAATTAATAAAGTGTTTGATATTAAATTTGTTGCTATTATCATGGTCATAGAACACCTTACGGTCTTTATGTGCAAATTGGCAACCATTGCAATGATTGCATTTGTTGAACCCACTAGGGGCAGGAAGTATCGTTCTAATGGTATCTTTATTGTCCTTCAGCATACTGGGGGCTAAAATATCTTTAAGGTTCCTATTTTTTCTAAAGATAATTTCGGGTTTATCAGGTAAAATATTTTTCAATACCGGGTCCATTCTAAGGATGCCCCAGTGTTTAGTGATGGAAGTTCTAAATCTTTTTTCACCGCAGTTGTAATTGGTAATGAAAGGGATTTTATCAATCTTATCAGGCTTATTTTTGTATTGTAATAGGCTGTCTCTTTCTACCTGCTGAATTTTGATGTTTGCTTCACTGATGAGTGAGTCGGGATAACCCCGATTTTTGAATCTTTCGGCATAGATGGATAGTTGTTCTTGACATTGCGATTCATTGCTGCAGTTTCTTTTGATCCTGTAGAATTGCGAATAAGGGATATTGTTTTTCCATCCTACAGGATCAAATTCTAATCTATTTATTAGAATGTACGTGTGGACTAAAATATGTGGGCAAAACTAAACGCCCACTCAAATTGAGAATACAAGAACATATACGTAATATAAAGAACAAAGTTGAGAGTCATTCAGTTTCCAGACACTTTCTCACCAAACATAACTCGGACCCACGGTTTATCTCTTTTAAAGCCATTGAACACGTCCAATTAGGACCTAGAGGAGGTGACATTCAAGGCAAACTATCCCAGAGAGAAATGTTCTGGATTTTTCAGCTAAACACACTGAGCCCTTATGGGCTTAATGAAGGTTATGAGATTGCACCCTTTCTCTAATATCCCCTTGTCCCAGATCTATTACTCTCTACCTCTAGGTTTTTAGAGGTTTTACATATATAACAATAACTGTGGTATTAAATATTTGTGTATTAAGCATTGTCACTACATTGACATATTATTTATATTCCCTATATGTATTCATCTACTGATATACTGTTATTCCCTTAATTATATCTCATTTTATTGATTTATATTTTATTTATTTATTATTTTTTATTACACATTTTTATTATGTGTCATATGGATTATCGTTGCAACTTTATCTACTTCTATATGTTTATATACTACTTGCTTACATAGATTAACCTCTTATGCAGCATATAATTATTTATCTTTTATAATCTGTCCATTGATTGCCTTTATTTCAGTGTGATATATATATATACTCTGCAATATTTAGTAGCAATTATTCTGGTGTTTATTTTAATTTCATTGTGCATTTTTATTTTTACTGTGCATTTTTATTATATATACTACAGATTTTGTAGATTGGCTCATGTGTGGGCTTTGTAGTCTTTAGGACACATCCCCATGTGTGCACTTATGGGCTACATACTAGCAGGACTCATTATCCTCAGCTCTTTTGCCCTTGCTAAAGATGGCCACCGCTATGCACTGCAGTATAATTATCTGCCCTTCCTATACTCTAGTAATATATAAGCCCTGACTATAGGAAACCTTATAATCCTTTCTCTCCACTCCCCCTGGCCTAATACCTGACTTTTTCAGGCTTGTACAGTACCCCCTTGCACATACAGTGCAAGCGCCGATTCAAAGGTCCAATCTGCGCATGCGCGAAAAAGCGCTGCACTACGCATGCGCAAAATGGCGCCCGCCATCGCTATATAAGACAGCACTGAGTGCTGGTCTAAAATACTCCTCCTGATGAAGTCTTTACATGACGAAACGCGTTGAGGTTATTTCCCACTATCTATTCCTGGTATATTGAAGGCTCTGCTGCCCACCTGGTCTGTGAGAGTTTTCCCTTTGAGTACTTTTGTATGGAGTCCATCGGTGTTCGCTTCATGGAGTGTCCAGATATCCACACTGTGTAGCAGTATCCCTTGTACTACAGGATTACAGATAAGCTTTTATAATATATATATATTGTGAGTTTGATTTTATTATGATACATGCCGATTAAATCGTTTAAAAGTACTACACTATATGGCTCTTTTCTTTTTAAAATATCGGCTGAGTGGAGTTTGCAAGCAGTGAATTTGCTGGGGTTGATGATCCAGATATAATATATCTTCACAAGCAGTTTACACATCGGTTCCTGACTCACTTGGCTGTTTGGAGACTACGTTCAGATTATTCTGACACAGATAAGCTGTTTATTTATATCTACTTGGTACGCTGCCACCTATTATTTACTGTACATCACGGGTGCCTTTGCAACTACATCTTTTGTTTTTCTCTGTCTGCATTTCGGTATATAGTTGGAGTATCTGGAAGCTGTTGAATAATGACTGTACCAGCTTGCTAAGATTCATACTCTGCATATCAGCAATTATTGACTGTCTGGGTGATTGTTACCAGCTAACACTACCTATATTGGCGCCATTTCATCCTCCTATCTGTGTATATATTGATTTATTCATTATCGGAGTACCATCCGTAATCTGGGAGGGAGGCTGCCGTATCTTATGAAGAAAGTGTTTTCCTATATCGGATATTTATTAATTTCTTCTCACATATTCTGTGTTTGAGCGCCACGTTTTAATCTATCTGCTGCTTTATATATATATATATATATAGATATATATGGATATATATATAGATATGGATTTTTATATAGCTATAGATATAGATATATATATATATATATATATATATATATATATATATATATATATATATATATACTGAGACACTCACATACTGCGTCCGGATATAGGGGTCCCCACCAGCCCTTGGCCCAAACAGATTTATTAGGGGAGGGGGCCTCCGCAGTGAATTAAGGGATGGAGCGGGCTCTATTTCTAGGCAGCAGCTGCTCTTGAGTTGTGAGTGGTGTGGGACCTCTGTATTAAATTAAGGGATGTAGCAAAGGGCCCCCTTGTAGGCGGTGCATCTGCCTTCAATCCCAAAATGTGGGGGCTCCAGTCCCAGGCCCCTAGGTGCACATCTTCCCGAGAGAGAGAGGTGCCCAGCTCCCGGACATAGAGCCGCAACAAGGCAGAGAGGCTCTTTCAGTGTTACTGGCATCATGTAATTAATGATGTCTCAACGCTGTCAATGGAGAGGAGCCGAAAGGATGGATAGATAGAACCGGGGATGGAGGGTTATTGGAGAGAATTGGGAGAAGGCAAATGTTGGGTACAGAGGACCCTGCCTGGTACATTTGTACTGAGCCCTGCAATTTCTGATGGCAGCCCTGTGCCCGGTCACGAGCACAACACCAATCGGTGTACAATAGACTCCTGATGTGACATGATAGGATGTCTATGCCGGGCAGCGCTATCAAGACGAACAATGGCAACAACCTTATATGGATGTAAGACATATATATATATATATATATATATATATATATATATATATATATATAACAGTTACAGTGCAGCAGTTACAAATCAACATAACAATTCTTCTGATCAGAGAATCCTCCACAAGGGAGCGTATCTGGGTAAATATCTGACATCTATATTTGAGGTTCAGCAACTATGACAATAACCACTGAGGTGTGGTGATATTTTGGAGTTTAGCTATACTATGGCCTTGTATATGCCGTAACTGTTCTCATCTGAATACAGAATAGTACAGAAAGGATCTGTGTCAGACTGTTATATAGGATAAAGATATTCCAACAAGTAAAACCTAGCAACCAGCAATGTGGATGACAGGACATTAATCTCTTAGCAGCACCCAGTTTTCTCAAATTCCACAGAGGAATACTGGAACACGCACCAAAGAGAGCGTATATCTCAAAAGGTATTTCTGGAAAGAGGAAATAAGATCATCTGTCATGAAAATGTTATATAAGTTTTAATATTAAAGTAACTGTGCATACTTCTATAAATTGTGTGTGTCTGACACTTTTAAACGTAGACTAAAAGCAATGCTGTTTCAATGACAAAATAATAGCAGTTATTATCATGAAAAGGCTACTGCTGTGTCCTGTCTGATAGGTTACCTGACAGATAGTCACATGTGATGTACACTGAGTATACTGAGAATGATTCTTTTTTTGCTGGAACATTTGGCTGTTGGTGTTTCAAAGTGAACTTTATATTAGGCTTTCACAATTGTAAACCGTAGACTGTGACGGGTGGAACTGCCCAACCAAAGTTTGGGTCGGGGCCTGGCAATGCAATTCTCTCCTCTTCTGAGCCTGTGTGTGTCAGCGTGTATGCTCAGTTCTCACGTGATGGACTTGCACATTATCAAAAGATAAATTCCTCAAACAAATACAGAGCAGAAGGTAATTCTGAAGAACAGTGAGACAAAAGTAGAACTTTAAGACTGTAATGCAAGAACGTTGTACGTTTACAAAAATGTTTGATCTGCTTCAAAACTCAGTTCACACAAAAGTATTCCCAAACTTTCTTATCTCTATGAAGACAACATACAAATAAAGGAAAACATGGCAGGTGGTAAGGACCCAGCTAAAAAACAAATCTTCTTGTTTTAAAGGCATTTTCCTCCATTTGCTCATTTTTCTGTACGTTGTATAAACTCATCAACACCGAATTACCACCAGGGGGTAAATGTATCAATCTGCAGGTTCTTCAACACCCACGTGTTCAGCCTCTTCCGCGATTAAATTTCAAGCGGCGCTGCATTGTAAAGGGTTAACTTCCCTTTACAATGCAGCGCCGCTTGAAATTTAATCGCGGAAGAGGCTGAACATGCGGGTGTTGCAGAACCCGCAGATTGATACATTTACGCCCAGGTATTTCCCTAAAATGTTCCATCAGAAGTTATGTTAACATCATAAATGGAACTATAGTGAGCTTGCTTCTGTACACTAAACTGCCTCTTAGTATACTCTAGCCAGAAAGACAGCAGACACCACATACATTGTGTAACAATTTATACATTTATGAAAATGAAACAAATATCCTCCTGTTATTAGCATCTATCGCTTTTGAAAGTCCCTCTGGATTTATATCCAGAGGGACTATCTATCTATCTGAACAATTCTCACTTTTGTTCCATAGTCCTGAACTCACTCTGTAATGTAATTACCAACAGTTTTTCACCTTCTAAAAGAAATGAATGCTTAGATTCACAAGTATAGGATCTGATAGCAATATAGTCCAAATCTTGTACACAGCAGATTTAATGACCTTGGACATAAAATGTGTATTCAAAACACATTTTGAACCTATTCTGCTGGTCTGCACAGATACATACTATTTTCTCTTTTAGCTTTAAAAAATGTTTTTCTCTCTGAGCATCTAACCCTAATCGAAACCTGATCCCTTACAGAGCTGGTTTTGCTCTGAATTTGCACTCTCAGCTCTTAATCCTGTTACTGGAAATCCTCTGTCATTATTTCTCCAAAATGTAACCAGCTGACTGTAAGGGACATTTTTCACATGTTGCTGGAACTAACTACTTGTATTATGCATTGGGTGTAGGAAAGTACCCTACAAGCAAGAATTGTAAGAATAGAAAGGCAGTATTGTAACTAACACACCTGTGGTCATTTGAACAGCAGCTGTATGAAACATATTGGCAACCCGGTTCACCTAATTTATAGGCTTTTATGTTTTTTGTGTCACTTGACACTTTTTCTACTTGTACTTTTTGTATTTGGTCACATGCCTGTGTAATTGCTTATTAAAGAATTGAATCCACCTAGTCTACTCCCAAAGATCTAAATAGAGAGATTCCATTTAGCTCAATGGGAGAGGACTGAATTGATCAAGTAATTGATATGTTGGCTCCTGGCTCCAGGATGTAGATCCTTGTCCTTCTTTTCTGCTCCTCTCCCATTAAGCTAACCTGCTGCTGTTTCATTCATACTTCATATAAACCACCCTATAATAGTGCAGCATGCCACAACTAGCACACCGTAAATTAGCTTACCAACAGAGGTAGTCATGTTTGTATCATGAGTATTCAAGAAGGAACTGAAATATGAATATGCTATAAAAAATACAAGAGAAGACTACCACAACCATGTCAACAGAAAAGAAAGATATAGTGTCAGGATTCCTAGCATGAATACTATGGATATTTATGGTAATGAAAACAGAATGTTTTTATTGGTAACACAGTTACAAAAGGAGCAATGGTTAATGGCAACTCAGTTCTTAGAGGTAGTAGATTCGAGACAACAAGAAATAGTAAGCATAGCACGGATTGCACAACTCATTTCAAAGGGGCAGCAGGTTCAAGGCATCAGGCACAAATGCAGGCTTCCAGACACAGGGAGAACTGCAGCTAAGGGTAGCAAGTTTACCAGGTCGGGCTATGAGGCTAGAGATGCAGGGGAAGCAGGGAACACTGGATAAAGCATTGGTGACAAGATTCAGGATTAGATGGGAGGCATTAGGCACTAGATGAATCACAGGTGTCAGAATTTCAGGTTAGCCAGGAGGCACAAGGCACCAGATGGTCCATCGGTGTCAGGAGGTCAGGTTAGCCAGGAGGCACGAGGCATCAGATGATCCACAGGTGTTCGGATTCAAGGTTAGTCAGTAGGTGCAAGGCACTAGATGATCCATGGGTGTCAGACAAACAGAGGATCAGACAGGCCAAGGGTCAAAACAAAGTTGGGGGTCTCGATCTCAAGAGAAGGTGCAAAATAAAGGAACTAGCAGGAGTCAATACCAGGAAGCAGGTCAGAATCAGGTCACAAAACTGCACAGAGAAACCTGCAGTAGCAATGGCAGTTGATGAACTGGCTCAGTTTGCAGGGACAAGTAGTTTCTTAAAGGCCAGCCACAGGTGATTGAGATCCACATTCAACGATGAGGAGTTAACCCCTTGCAGACAAGATCTGCAGAAGGCAAAACAGTATCTATGGAGAAGATGCTGCAGTGTAGCCAGAGGCAGATTGTGAAAATTAGACTCTGGAAAATGTTAATTGAACCCCCTTGCTGAGACTGGTGCAATTTTCATACACAGAATGCAGAGAGAAGAAGTTTCCTTAAGTGTATGACAAACACACTGGTTGCAATCAGATGTGCGTGTGAGAGGGAATACTCAGAGCTGGGTGACAAATCTGGGTTGCATTTAAGAGATCTGACTAACAAAATAATAGTTCTTCAATTATTAATATTATTATTATTATTATTATTAATAATAATTTTCATTTATAGGGCGCCACAAGGTATCCGCAGCGCCGTACAGAGTACAGTCAGTGGATCATACAGGATGTATAACCATACAGCACAAAAACAAAAATACCAGGATCTTCAAAGCTCCCAACACAGCTTACACATTGAGGATGAAGCAGAAGAATAGGTAGAGAGACAGAAGGGAAGAGTGCCCAGCTTCTGAGAGCTTACATCATAAAGGGAGGGGAAACAGACAGAAGGCACAATAGGGAGATAGAGGAGATCAATTTCAAGAGAAGCGAGTGGCGGGTTAGGGGAAGAGAGGTGATGGAATCAGGCATGGAGAGCAGGTTAGGCGGATGGCTGGTAGGATTTGAGGAAGAGATGAGTTTTAAGTGCCCGTTTGAAAGTGCACAAATTAGGGGACTGTCGGATGGAGCGTGGGAGGTCGTTCCAGTGGAGAGAGGCAGCCCCGGAGAAATCTTGAATTCTGGAGTGGGATGAGGTGGTCAGCGTGGAGGAGAAGCGACGGTCATTGGCCAAACGCAAGGAAAGTGATGGGGTGTAAGTGGAGAGGAGGTTGGAGATGTAAGGGGCAGTGGAGTGGGAGAGGGCCTTGTAGGTGAGGGTGAGGTGTTTGAAAAGGATTCTTTAGGGGAAAGGAAACCAGTGTAATGCAAGGCAGAGAGGGGAGGCAGAAGAGGATTGGCGGGAGAGGAATATGAGTCACGCAGCAGCATTAAGTATAGACCTGAGGGGGGCAAGGTGGGAGAGGGGGAGGCTGGTGAGGAGAAGGTTGCAGTAATTAATATGGGAAATGATGAGTGCGTGGATAATAGTTTTGGTGCCATACTGAGAAAGGAAGGGCCGGATGCGGGCAATATTGCGGAGTTGGAAATGACAGAATTAGGCAAGAGATTGAATGTGGGGGGCAAAGGAGAGGGAGGAGTCAAGGGTGACGCCCAGGCAGCGGAGTTGGGGAACAGATGAGATGGTAGTATTGTTAGCAGTGATAGATATCAGGATGGGAGGAAGATCTAGAAGGAGGGAAGACAACAAGCTCAGTTTTGGCGATGTTAATTTTGAGAAAACATGAAGACATCCAGGAAGAGATGGCGGAAAAGCAGTCAGAATCACAAGAGAGGAGCGACAGGGAGAGATCAGGAGAAGAGATGTAGAGTTGAAAGTTATCAGCATAGAGGTTGTATTGAAGACCGAAAGAAGAGATGAGATCACCCAGGGAGTAGTGTCGAGTGAAAAGAGTAGAGGTCCAAGAACAGAGTCTTGAGGAACTCCTACAGGAAGGACAGAAGGGGGGGTGAACCATAAGTTGAAACAGAGAAAGAGCGTTTGGTGAAGTAGGAGGTGAACCAAGGGAGGACTGAGCCAGAGAGGCTGAGAGAAAGAAGGGTCTGCAATAAGAGGGGGTGGTCAATGGTGTCGAAGGCTGCTGAGAGGTCCAGGAGAATGAACAGGGAAAAATGGCCATTGGATTTAGCTGAGATAAGGTCATTAGTAATTTTGGCCAGGGCAGTTTCAGTGGAGTGGAGGGGCGTAAGCCAGATTGGAGAGGGTCAAGGAGGGAGTTGTCTGAGAGTTTCCTGGTGAGGTGGTCACAGACTATCCTCTCAAATAGTTCAGAGGCAAACGGGAGGAGTGAGATGGGGCGGTAGTTAATGAGAGAGGCGGGGTCAACATTGTTTTTTTTAAGAATGGGAGAGATAAGGGCGTGTTTAAAGGAAGAGTGGATGATGCCAGTGGAGAGTGACAAATTAAAGAGGTGAGCTAGGTAATTGCAGGCAGTAGGGGTAAGGGAGCAGAGGAGGTGAGAGAGGATGGGAAATAGGTAGCAGGTAGAGGGGAAAGATTTCTTCACCCGAGGTAGGGCGAAAGGAGCACCAGAGTTGGTTGTTAGAGGAAGGCAGAGCAGTAGGGGTAGCAGGAGAGAGAGCCAAGGAGGAGATATCAAGTCCAATAGCCTCAATTTTGGTGGAGAAAGAGGAGACAAGGTCAGTGGCAGAGAGGGAGAGCGGGATGGGAGAGGGGAAGGAGAGAGGAGAGAGTTCAATGTACCAAAGAGGCAGCGGGAATTGGAGGACTGAGAAGAAATGAGGGATTTGAAGAAGGATTGTTTGACGAGGGCCAGGGTGGAGCTGTAGGAGGAGAGAATAAATTTGAAGTGGAGGAAGTCGGACAAGGAGAGATATTTCCTCCAGAGGCACTCAGAAGGACGAGTGCACTTCTGAAGGCAGTGTGTGAATTTAGAGAGCTAAAGTTTGGGTATCAAGTGGCGACGATGGACAGAAGAGGCGGGAGCAACAGCGTCCAGGGCAGTGGTGAGAGAGAGGTTGTAAAGAGAGGTCGCCTGGCTTGGGTATGCCAGGATGGAAAAAGGGAAGAGGAGAGTTTCAAGAGAGGAGGAGAATGAAGACGGGTCAAGAGCATAAATATTGTGCCTATTGAGGATTGTTTTAGGCAGAGGGGGAGGGGGGAGCAGGGGAGGAGGACAGAGAGAAGGAGAGCAGATGGTTTCAGGTAGTGGGAAGGGAGAGTTAGAGAAATCAGAGAGATCACAAAGATGCGAGAAAACAAAGTCAAGGGAGTGACCAAGATAGTGGGTTGGAGAAGATGTCCACTGGGTAAGACTAAAGGAGGCAGAAAGGGCGAAAAGTTTGATGGAGGCAGGGTCAGTGGGGTTGTCAATAGGGGTATTAAAATCTCCAAGTATGATGGAGGGGAGATCAGAGGAAAGGTAGTGGGGAAGCCAGGCAGCAAAGTTTTTGAGAAAGAGGGAAGAGGGGCCAGGGGGGCAATAGATGACAGAGACACGGAGGTGGATGGGGGAGAAGACATGGGTGGAGTGGACTTCAAAGGAAGAAAAAGAGACTGAGATCACAGTGGGAATAACCCAAAATGTACAATGAGGGGATAGCAGTAAGCCCACACCACCTCCTGGACGGTCATCCGGTCTGGTGGTATGGGTGGAGGAAAGGCCCCCATGAGCGAGAGCGGCGGGAGAGGCAGTGTCAGAGGAGGAGAGCCAGGTTTCGGTGATAGCAAGAAGGTTAAGGGAGTTGGAGATGAATAGGTCATGAATAGAGGGCAGTTTCTTACGGATGGATCTGGCATTCCATAACGCACAGGAGAAGGGGAGGGAAGCAAGTGAGGAAATGTGGATAAGATTGGCAGGGTTGTTGGAGCGAGGGCGAGGGTAGAAATTGGGGCTGGGGGAGAGGATGAGTATGGAAAATGAACAAGGGGGCATGATGGGAGACAGGAAGAGAGGAGCATGGAGGGGAAGAGGAGATACAGGAACAGTAGAAACAGGAAGAGTGTGGAGAGGAAAAATAAGCAACTAGTAGTGAATCACACTAGAATGTACAACTGAAGAATAACAATAATAAAATGCAGACAATAACAGTTGGTAGTGCTATATAGAGTACATAGCTAGGCAGAGAAGAAAGAGTACATTAAAACAAATATTGAAAGTTAGGTACAGGGAGTCCAGCAGTAGGTGACCACAGGAGTCTTCAGGTCCAGGTGAGTCCAGAAGGTAAGTGTCCACAAGAGTTTTCAGGTACAGGTGAGTCCAGAAGGTAAGTGTTCACACTAGTTTTCAGGTGCATGTGAGTCTGGAGGGTAGATGTCCACCGGAGAAGGAGTACAGATGATTTCGGGGGAACAAGTGAGACCAGCTGGGAGAAATTAGGTGAGTTCAGGAGACCAAGGTATGGGGAGAGAGCAAGGTCCATGGGAGTTGAGAGTCAGGGAAACTAAGATAAATTAAGGAGGGTGATTGAAGGTGGCCATGTGTTAGGGCCTACAGGTGAGGGGAGGTTGGAGGCAGACAATCAGAGCTGAGCAGGGGTCCAGAGGCACTGTGGGAGGCAGTGGGGAACGAAAGCAGTGCAGGGATCTGCAGGCACAGCAGGAGGGAACAATGAGCAGGCTCCCTGCCATGCCCTTCAATAAAACATAATAAAGAGTTCTTACCTTTTCCTCGACATTATAAATTGCAGATTGCCTTGAGTGAGAATAGAGAAGTTTAGCCAAAATTTTCCTGCAAATATCCATAGACATATGATTAAATATAAATCTAGACACTTGCTTTGGCAATTCACTACTGTACCTAGTGTTTAAATAAACATACCAAACCTAAAAACATGTATCTTTTAGAAAATCCCTAAATGTAATTTAGCCCAATTTTTGTATGTGTGCATTAAAATAGAACAAATCAGGGAGGTCTACCAATAGGGGTAGAAGGGTATTTGCATCCAGGCCTCTCTTGTTTTTACAGGAGAGGACTGGTACTAAGTGATTAAAGGAACTTTCTTCAGTGTTACATCTCAACAAAAATATAGATAACCATAAATATCCTTAAGAAGGGTTTAGCTGTGGAACCGTAATGACTCGCATCCTTGCATTCAATCACATAATAAACTGTTATTGTAAAATGTAAATGGCACTGAAATGCCATGAACTACTGACTTCTCTTTGACCAGACCCAATATTGCCAGCCATCCCCTTGTGCAAATTGCTTTTTTGTTTGGTATTTTTTCAAAGGCAGAATCTACTTTTGCATATAGTAGAAACTCCCCCTCAATTTTACCTGCCTCTCATCCCCAGTAGATCACCACCATCCTCCACCCCAATAATTTAATCCAGGAGGTGGGTTAAACCTCATTCCTGCTGACTTTCACTCCAAAGTTATTGCAGTTAAAAGCAAATACTACAATTTACTCCCATTTACTGCATTAGTGGTGTGGGGATTGTAGTAGGGAGTGTTGTCTAACTGTGGACAAATATTATACTATTACATTTTTTCCACACCCTCCCCTAATCTTTTTATCTGTAAAATGGCATTTTCTGCAGGAAAACAGATAAAGTACAAATAATCAGTACAAACACAGTTTATCAAAATCAATAATTTATTTCTTACATTGGGAAATAATAACAATTATACCAGTGGATTTTTTGATATGCTACAATTTGTCATGATTAATTGCCCACTAAAGTGTACATTGAATTAAAGCTGATATTTTATTTTCACAGTCAAGCAAATCACAGACCCAATTTGTTTAAGAAATCATAAAGCAGAACACATAATTTAAGGTGCATGATATGGGCCTCTGCTGCAGTTACCAGGAGCTGCATTCCTCCTATGTTCCAAACGAGAAAGAACAGGGTTATTGGGCCCGGTCTATAAAGATGGCAAATATAGCCTCCAGAAAAACACAAAATTAATGTAAAAAATAGTTTTAAGACAGGAGAATAACTAAAGAAATGAAGCTATATATACTATGTGTGTCACGGGCACTAGGAGTCTTTACCCAGGTATCACCAGGTGATGGACTTACCAGAGCAATAGAGATGGTAATATGGTACTCTGGTAGCGGGGTGATCACGGAACAGGAGACAGCAGATGGTAGAGAATGCTCGTGGAAAGTCTATGACTAGCAGCACTGGTAATATATATGTAATAGTACACGAGGAACTGAATGGACAAAGGGAACGTGAGGGTAGTCAGTGGTCTGCGGATAGCAAGTTGTACCACTGCTATAGTGAGGAGGAATGTCCAGAAATAACGAGGAGGTGATGAGAGTCAGCGGTCTGCGTTAAGCAAGTTGTACCGCTGTCTAGGTGAAGGAATGGAATCCTAGGTGGAGGTATCCGGAGAGTCAGTGGTCTGCGTTAGCAAGTTGTACCACTGCTATGTGGAAGGATACTGGAAACAGGTGACACAGGGAACAGGAATCAGTGGTCTGCCTCTAGCAAGTTGTACCACTGAAATATATGTGAGGAGGAGCACGGGGAGATAAATGTAATACAGAGTATACACGGCACACTGAACTTGATCCCACGATGATATGCACCAAGTATTAATAACTGAGCAGCACAGCACAAATATACAAAGTCACGGGAACTATCCAGACTACAAGGTAACACAGTCAAATGATGGCAATAGTCTCAGTGGATAGGCAACTCCAGAGAAGAATAACTCAGTCCAGCTAGATATGCAATACACGAGCACAGTCAATGATAAGTATGCATACCGTGGTTCAGAAGAGCAGGCTGTCAGAAAGGAGTGCAGGGATACCTGAGCGGCAGGAGGCCGGCAGGATGCGAAGTCCCAGGGAAATGGAAGCGGAATCCAAGTAGGTGCAGCGCACAGGCAGGTAGACCAGCAACGATGGAAACAATACTCAGGAAGCAGTAGTATATAGGACTGGTCGCCTGGAGATCACTGAAGAGTAGAAGTGGTATGGCAGAGAAGGCAGCAGCGGAGCGTTGATCCAATGCAGACAGGCGAGTTGACACAGGCAGGAACACTGTAGAAGCACGGAGAGCGGATCAGCTGGCTGCAGACACGAGGAGTACTGGAGAGTAGCGATAAGCAGGACACTGCAGATACACGGAGGTAGCGGATAGGAATCAGCAGGTGCAGTCACGATGAAACACGAGAGAGTTGAGGTAAGCTGGAACTGTTGAACACGGAGACAGCGGATAGGAGTCAGCTGGTGTAGTCTCGATGAAACACGGGAGAGTTGAAGTGAGCTGGTAACTGTAGTGCACGGAGGCAGCGGATAGGAATCAGCTAGAGCAGTCACGATGAAACACGGGAGAGTTGAAGTGAGCTGGTAACTGTAGTGCACGGAGGCAGCGGATAGGAATCAGCTAGAGCAGTCACGATGAAACACGGGAGAGTTGAAGTGAGCTGAACTGTAGTGCACGGAGGCAGCGGATAGGAATCAGCTGGAGTAGTCACGATGAAACACAGGAGAGTTGAAGTGGTCTGGAAACCACAGGAGTGTTGAAGTGGTCTGGAAACCACAGGAATCAGCAGAGCTGAATACACGAGGAAACACAGGAACACCTTCAGAGGCTCATGCGGAATGAGACTCCAAGATCAGGCCACGAGGTATAGACAGCAGGTGCTTTAAATAGGGAGTGTTGCCTGATCAGCCAATTAACTAAAAGGAACAGATACTGAAGGTTTGAAAGGGCTGCACATGCGCAGACCCTCAGGATGGTGGACGGCCACGGTTCCTAAACATACGGGAAGAAGCACTCACAGTCTGGTGAGTGACAATGTGCAAATACGATTTACTGACAATGTATAGAAAATGCAGTACAAATTGACTTAAATGGTCCCTTTAAATAAGTGGCAAAAATAAAAGGTTATCAATTCTCTTATTTTAATCCATTTTTGTACACCGTTCCCCCCAGGGCCGGACTGGGACTAAAAATCAGCCCTGGCATTTGAAGCATACAAGCCCAACTCTGTTGGTGACGCTGCTCAGCGGCAACGGTGCAAAGGGCGTGGCCACATTATGTTGGAGGCGTGGTCGACATGGGGCATTGATACATACTTTATAATAAAACATTACATTTATCAGGCCCTCCCCACCCACATCACGCCACCCCCACCCCAGAAACACATTACAATACCCTAGTTTACTGTACTTATCTACGCTTCTGAAATCCATCAGGATGGGAACTATCTGTAGAGTGAGCAGAGAAGCTCTGAGTCTCACAAGATTAATAAATCTCATGAGACTTAGAGCTCCTCGGCTTGCTCTGCAGGCTGTGTCCTGTCCGGGGACTGGGAGCAACTATAAGATTCCTCCTGCTAACCAGAGCTGGATTAAGGCTCGGGGGGGGGGGGGTCCTAGGCACTTAAGACAGGGGGGCTCCTATATGTAATATGGTTACTACTAGACACATTTTCTACAAATACACACGCAATACAGTGAGCACTACTGTTAGGTGCACACAGTTCTGCCTTCACAAGCAGTACAATGTGAAGCAGGCCATACCTCCCAACTGTCCTTGCAGTCAGACCAAATCCTGACTAAGCGATAGTCACCCACCAAATTCAGGACAGTTGGCAGACTGTCCTGCTCTCTCCTACCTGACTTGTGGCTGCTGGTTTCTTTAGATCAGTTGCTGCTTGTCTGGATCCTGGAATATTGGGGGCCCTATTTGGGAAAAAAATAGGTACATGAAATTTAGAAAACTACAAGCAGCACCGCTGTTAAATCAATATAGCACCCACGTTTTAAAATTAGGCCTCACTACAACCCCAACATCAAAATAATAGTATTCACATTTAATAAATAAACATATTTCCCTCCCTGAAAACAGCCCCTTCATCACCACCATACTGTGCCCCCTTATGATCGCCTTATGTGCCCCCATGCTACTTTTACTCCCTTCATCACATTCTGCCATGCTGCTTTTGCCCCTCTTCATCCTCCTGTGCCTTTTATCTCCCCCCTTTCTTCATCACCCAGTCCCTTTTACCCCCCCACCCCCTTTCTTCATTCCCCTGTGGATTTTCTCCCTGTATTCCCCTGTGGATTTTCTCCCTGCATTCCCCGGTGGCTTTTCTCCCTTTGTTCCCCTGTGGCTTTTCTCCCTGTATTCCCCTGTGGCTGTTCTCCCTGTAATCCCCTGTGGCTTTTCTCCCTGTATTCCCCTGTGATCTTTCTCCCTGTATTCCCCTGTGATCTTTCTCCCTGTATTCCCCTGTGATCTTTCTCCCTGTATTCCCCTGTGATCGTTCTCCCTTTATTCCCCTGTGATCATTCTCCCTGTATTCCCCTGTGATCTTTCTCCCTTTATTCCCCTGTGGCTGTTCTCCCTGTATTCCCCTGTGATCTTTCTCCCTGTATTCCCCTGTGATCTTTCTCCCTTTATTCCCCTGTGATCTTTCTCCCTTTATTCCCCTGTGGCTGTTCTCCCTGTATTCCCCTGTGATCTTTCTCCCTTTATTCCCCTGTGATCATTCTCCCTGTATTCCCCTGTGATCTTTCTGCCTGTATTCCCCTGTGATCTTTCTCCCTGTATTCCCCTGTGATCTTTCTCCCTGTATTCCCCTGTGATCTTTCTCCCTGTATTCCCCTGTGATCTTTCTGCCTGTATTCCCCTGTGATCTTTCTCCCTGTATTCCCCTGTGATCTTTCTCCCTGTATTCCCCTGTGATCTTTCTCCCTGTATTCCCCTGTGATCTTTCTCCCTGTATTGCCCTGTGTTCTTTCTCCCTGTATTCCCCTGTGCCTCTCTTCGCTTCTACTCTCTTTAACTTACCTCTGTATTTCTTCTCTTTTCTGTCTTCTCTCCTTTCTTCTTTCTTCCGGGCGCCGCTCCTCACTGAATGATGGGCGCGACATTCAGCGCAAACAAAGGAGGGGGGGGTGGTGGCCGGCGCCGCGATCATGTGAGTATTTGTATACTCACATGATCGCGGCGCCGGAGCCGCCCGCCCCTCCCCTCCTTTGCTAATAGAAAAAGAAAGGACTTTTAAAATAAATAAAAAAATGAGTGAGGGCGGGGGGCTGCGCAGGGTACCGGACCGGCCCACACAGCCATCGGCCCTTCTGGCAAATGCCAGAAGTGCCAGAAGGCCAGTTTGGCCCTGGTCCCCCCATATATACTAAGAGTAGCTATTAAAGCCATCTAGACAGAAGGTCCTTGGAGTTACTACTAAAGCCGTCTAGACAGAAGGTCCTTGCAGTTACTACTAAAGCAGTCTAGACAGATGGTCCTTGACATTTGTATACATCACAGATTTAGACTTACAATAACATAGGTTACATCAGTATTTTTAGCTTAAAGACATGGGAAGCATATGGGAACAATGTAAGATTCCTAGAAATGATAGCATACTTCATGATTCTGATTGTAAGCTTGGGAGTAAGGCCATCTCACCTTCATGCATGTTGATGTAGTAGTGTCTTTTACATCGCCATGACATAGTCAAACACCTATCTCCAGTAGACTCCAACCTAGAAATAAATACAATGCATGAGATCTTCTCTTTGGAAAGGTGATGGCTGCAGCATTTTATTGAATCACATTCTAGACAACATATAAAAAGTAAATTACCAAATGACCAAATAAAGTAAGTAAATAGCAAAACCATCAACCAGCATAAAGTGTGTTGTGTGAAGCTGGTGACGCATGCTGCTATACCGTAGCAGATATTGTGAAATTGGTCAGATATTGCAGCATGGGTGGCACCAATTTGACTGCTGGGCCTATGCACCATAGCGTATGTACTTACCGGGCCTGAGTCATTAAGGAGAGCAAAGCATAAAAAAAGGAGTAACATTTGCACCTGGGCAAAACCATGTTGCATTGGAGGGGGAGGTAAATTTAAAATGTAGGGACGGATTTATAGTTGGAATAGTGCATGTCCTAGATCAACTTTAAATTTCAGTGTAATAATAAAGCTATTAAGTATTTGTGTGCTAGATGAAAAAACAGCCAATATTAACTTATGTGCAAAATAATAAACTAATTTGCACCCCTTGCATTGTAACATGGTTTGTCCCAGAGAACATTTACTCCTTTCTTGCCTTAATGACTCAGCCCCACCATGTCTAATTTGACTAATGCGTGTAACCCATTTGGACTGATCCTGTTGCTCATGCAAAGTGGCAGGATTGGCCAACATGAGTAATATATAATTTGTTAGCCACCTCCCAGTGACCCCTGCCCTTTGTGAAAAACGTCTTTCAAGAGAAGTAAAAACACTATTTCACATTAGCATTTTAAAGGCTGTGCATTACTGCGCTGTATAGTATTCATATTATTAACCTTTTATTATTGATCTTTATTGATGGAAATATTTTATACTTAATTAAAATATATATATATATATATATATATATATATATAAAGAAGTCATTCATGGTCTATCACCATACTACAGTGAATGTCGGTGTTGGAAGGCGATGCTTTTCTAACCAAGCAGACAGAAAGGTTCTTTAAAAAACATTATATTTACATGCAAAATTTGCATTGAACCACAGCAACCAATCAGGAATTAGCTATAGCTGAATGCATATTTTGTTCCTAAACGCAATGGGCCTGAGTCCTTAGGGGACGTATGTCCCTTTTCAGCGCGTAGCGAACGCCAAAATTCAGTGCGCATGCTCGGTTGCCGGGTCTGTTTACTTTCACGAACGCAAAAACTGTACGGCTGCGATCGCAAAACCCATTTGCGACGAGCTACGAGTTCTGGGCGGGAACCGGGAGGTTCAGGGGCGTGGTGACGTAGTCAATTTCTCATAGGGGCGTTCCCGTCTAACTATGTCCAAGTCATACTGGTGCGAACGCAGGTGATCGCATTTGTGGTGGCTTACGCTGCGCTTATTTTGCGTCCCTTAATGACTCAGGCCCAATGTTAGTAAATAAGCCCTAGTCCAGAAATGCATTGTGTGGATTAGTGGATTCTTACACAGGGCAGGGCCACTGATGTCACAGCAGCTCAAATAAATGCTGTGTAGTCTTTGTGAGAAGTATTAGAGCCAATTGGCTCTAGTTTACTTTTTAGCATAGTTGCAGTGGAATTTCATGATATCACTTAACAATACATTTGACCATCATAGCTCATATCTGAAATGTCAATTTTGGGGTTATCCTTTAAACAGTTATCGTTAAAGAGCATAAAAAAATACTTAGGGTCATTAAGGAAAGTAAAGCAAAAAAAGAAGTAAATATTCTCCGGGACAAACCATATTACAATGCAAGGGGTACAAATTAGTTTATCATTTTGCATTTAAGGAAAATTCTGGCTGCTTTTGCATGTAGCACACCAATACTTGATGGCTTTATTTTTACACTGAAATATAAAGTTCATATAGGACATTCCCTACCCCAACTATACATCTATCCCCACATTTTAAATTTACCTCCCCCTCCAATGCAATATGGTTTTGTCAAGGTGCAAAGTTACTCCTTTTTTTGCTTTACTTTCCTTACTGACTCAGGCCCTCTCTCTCTCTCATACTGTTAAAGGAACAGTGTAAGTGGGCAATTTTTGGGGATTGGTGTATTATGAAGGGATATCTCTCCTACTCTTGTATTGACGATTTATATACACATTCTTTCCAACAAAAAAAGATTCAAGAAAATACTCCTGGGTTTCAAGTAATTAATTAATATGAACATTTTGGAAACAGAAAACCTGTTGAAGTTTTCAGTCTAACAAACTTCATGCTATAAAGTTAAACATGTTTCTCGCAAATACAGCACTGTGTGTGTTAGGATTATAGAGATTAGTTTGGAAAAGCTTAGATGAGTGAAGAGTGACTCAGGCCAATGTGACTGTTACAGTGAGTACTGTCAACGACAGTCCGCATGATTCTGAGTAACTCCTCGCTCAGATCATTACAGTGCCCCCTACAACCGCAAAACAAGGGGTGCACCAAGTGCCGTAATATCAAGGGCACAGCCCTCTTCATTGCTTCCTGTGCCATGGCACCACTCACCTTTCAGTAATGAGTCTGCTCTTCAATATGGCAGTTTTGTGTTTCAGCAGTGAGCAATCATAGTGCCTGACCTCATATACTCCAGCCCGAGTTCTCTTATACCTGTGACTTCCTACCCCTCAACCAGCAGCTGTTGCATGTCTGCAGTTGAAAGGACGTGTTTAATTGAGGAGATGGATGAGCAGAGCATGTAGGTGAGAGGAGGAGCAGCAGGGGGGTTTGATTGGTGTCTTAACCAGTATCAGAACTACCATTGGTGCGGCAGGTGGAGATAATGCAGAGGATCGGGAGCCCTGGTTCTCTCCTTCCCGCCTACCTTAATATAACATGTCTGAAATATACCTGTAACATGACAAAGTGTTGTAGACAATACTACTATGCCTTCATCTTAGGTATGATTCTGACATTTGAGTGACTTTCTTCTAAGAATTCAAAACATTACAGACATTTGTAGACTGAATGCCACAGCGTATACATATTGGTGCAAAGTTACTCCTTTTTTTAAGCTTTGCTCTCCTTAGTGACTCAGTTCCTTAAACTCCATAATCCACAATTTAGCCATTGACGAGGACCCACCCTCTTTACACTGTGACAACATCCAAACACATCAAATAGCCAACAACAAACTAACTCTCTAACCAGTTTAAAGGAAAAATGTGCTCTTGTCGATGTGTTTTTGTTAAATGTACAAAGTACATTGGGAAAATATATTAAACACAAGAGCTATTAAAACAAGTTAAAATAATGCTACACTTGATGAGTAAACTGTAACAACACAGAAAAGCCCTACATTTGTAAAACTGCACAGTTAGCACCTTGCACCAGTCCTACATCAGGTCTGACTTGGCATGGGACAAGTGTTTTTGTAATTCCGGTATTTCCATCACCAGATAAGCTTACCGTAAATATCTTGCAGCAGTCCTGCTGATTAACTCCACTCCAGGTAAGGCCAGTCCTATTTCATTCCAAGCACATGGCAGTAAAGAAAATGTCTTGCACATTATGATTTATTAGTATGGTGCTCTGGACCCTACTAGGACCATTACTGGAAATTATTTCTCTACTCATTCTTTCGTAGATGCCAACTAACATGCATGCCAACTAACATGACTGCTCCATGACATGCTTTATTTATAAAAAAAAGACTTAAAAAGGTGTTTAAATAATGTCAGTATAGACCTGAGCTATTGCAGGAGACCTTTAAATAGTAAAAATGTCAAATAAATAGGAGTTTTTGAACACTTTTCAAATTAAATCTGTCTGCCCTATTTTTCCATTGGATAAGAAATTGTTCTTCTGCACTCACTTAATACGATTTGATATTTTGGGAAGACCAAAATGTAGGTCACCAACAACACTGCTGTGTGTTTGAAACAGGTCCACCTTACTAGGAGCGTCATGGACCATTGAAGCCTTCAGTGGGACCTATGAGATCGGAGGATCACAGTACTTAAGTTCATACAGCGTATTTTATCTAAATTAAATCTACCCAAAACTAATGTTTTAAATGGGGTTATCCTTCAACACAGGGCTATGCAATGAAATGCTGTGGGCCAGATGCTGTCCTTAAAGTATGGTGAAAACAAGAATATGTAAAATTCTGATTCTGTGACGGACAGGTAAAATGTTTCATATACTAGATAGAGCCTAATTGTTAAATACAAACTTGTTAGATATTTCTGTCTATAAAAAAGTCCAATTTCTATAAGCTCAATAAATGAAAGCTTGATATGCAAAACCTAGTCCTCATTCCCGACCACAGCCTCATCTGAAATATATTTTGTTCTAATAACCTTTTTCCATTACTTTTTTGTCAAAGTTTACATAATTGTCTTGAGAGATAGCTCTCGACAGCTACACTTAAGATTAACAGTAACATATTCTGATTGTGTAATGCATCATAAAGCAACCAACAATCTCTGACATACAAAATATATTGTCCCAGTGTCTACAACTGTAGCAGGACTCCCTAAGATCTGCAAGACCAAATGCAGAAAATTGTAGAATTGGCTCCAACACAACACTTGTAGCAGAGAAAGCATCTAGATCAAAGAGCTGGATAAACTTAAAACATCTTGTACATCCGCCAGATAAAAGCACAAGAAGCAGAAAATAAAAGCCTTACTCATGGAAGGTGGTATAGATCAAATAGTGCAGATCAAGTAGTTTATGTTTATCAATATTCTGTAACAGATAATGCAATGGTTTGCATTGCAACTGACATATGGTGATTGTTCTGCATATCATCTTCTTTGATGACTTGTCATGGAGTAAACGGCATGTTGTTCTCATTTTCCTCTTGCATGTTTGAAGGTCGATCGCAGAACTAGTATCATAAAATACTGTAAATACTGTATGATTCAGCTACACCAGCCAGCCAAGAAAAACATGTGATCTCAACTACAGCAGACTAGAAATAGCCACATCCACTTCCATATATGATACATTTATTAAAGTTTATGTCTGCCAACTTTTTTTCTTTAACTAGCAGAGCTTGTTAATATTCATGTTCAGACTAGCCATAAAAATAGCCAAGGGTCCCTTCTGATATAAAATATATTATATACCAATATGGCCATATGATTGTGTACGGATGGCCTTAAATATGTCTACTACATAGAATGTCTAATCTCTGGTGGACCCTGGTAATTTGATTTACTGCTGGTCATCGGTTCCCTAGTCTCAGGGGCAAACGCAGGATTTGTAGAGGGGGGTTTTCACACCACGCCACCAGTGGGCGTGACCAGCATGCATGGGGGCATGGCTATAATTTTAGACCATGCTTGGCTGCTCTCCAACTCTTCCTATCCCCATAATATACATGGGCAATGCTGCGTGCACTACTGTTATCTGCACGCAGCTTTTCCTTTTCAAGCAGAGCTGTGTGAAGAGGGGACAGGGTCCAGCCACCTCCATTATACAGTGCCCCAGGCTTGGAGGGGAGTTTCCAGGCACTAGGAAACCCCCTCTCGGTTTGCCTATTAGTCTGTCAGTGGTGAGATCATCCCAGGACCTAATTATCCAGGAAAGCTATAAGAAATAAACAGTGTAAAAAAAATAAAAAATTAAAAAATAATAATAATACAAAAATATGCTTGTCCTCTAATTACACCACCTTAAATGTACTTGCTTTACTTCCCCAGTGTTGCATGTTTGCTTTTGTTTCTTTGCCTATAAACACATTTGATCATCTGTAAATTATTTTGTCAATGTCAAATAGTGCCATTACTTAATCTGTGTATTGTGTTAATAAAACTTCTGCGGCCATAACTTTCAGTATCACAGATTGTCTATAATGGGGAATCTTTCATGAAGTACTACTTTGCCCGCGTCAAGGAATAGTCTATATAGGCTGCGCAGTAGTATTCAGTCCCTCCACATTGGAGCAAGAAGGTACAGGTGAGCAAGCAGACATTTTATCACATTTTGTATCAATGTATGCCCTGTGTATTTATAGATTCTGTGTTATGACACTGGACACTAGCACTGCCGGATTAAGGGAATGGAGGCCCCTGGGCTAAGGGGGCCTTCGTTCCCCCGTGAGTGCCCCCCCCCCACCCTGTGATCCGAGCTGCCCGCCCCCCCCCCCCCCCCCCGGCACTTATCTCCTTCCCCGGTGCGCTGTACGCTCTTTACTGAGATCTCATGAGAGTGAGACTCACGAGATCTCCTCAGTAAGGAGACTACAGCGCACCGGAGAAGGACTGCAGTAAAAGTGCTCAGCAGCACTGATCGTGCTGGGGCGCCCCCGCCCCATACCGATCAATACTGCTGCTGAGCAATTTCAAGGGCCCCCGGATGCCATAGGCCCCTGGGCTGTAGCCCAGTTAGCCCTATGGTTAATCCGGCCCTGGACACTAGACAAGGAGTGTCACAGAGAATTCCTGGTTTACACTACTCATGTAGAAATGGAATGAGAAGGATGCGATTCAGTTGATGCCTGTCAACAAAATAACTGTAGTTCCCTGTAGACAATATAATCCTATTCTACCATTCTTTCTGTGTCATCATTCTGTCATTATTTATAGTTTATATTCTCACCTATCTTTTCTCCACTCCACAGTATCTACTTGTTCTTTCTTACAGTATCAGTAAAATCCCCAATTTGTTCAGCACATGTTACATAGGGCTTGGGATGCCAGGTAAAATCAGATGATGTTCATCAAAAAGCTATAACCAAATTATTTACAGGCCAGGTAAGTGAAAATAAAATTGAGCTCTGCTTAGTTTACTGAGAAAAAAAACATACATCCCACCATCATCAACATCTTCAACATTTATTTATATAGTGCAAGCAAATTATGTAGCGTATTACAGTTGGGGACATACGCATTCAGAAGCGATACAGGGTAAAACAGACAAAGAGGTAGGAGGGTCCTACTTGTAAGCTTACAATCTATCGGTCAATAGGAGTTGGATACATGAGAATAAATCTGAATACTGCATATTGGTCCAGCCAGATTGCAAAGATAAAAAAAAGTGGTTTGTGTGCTATGTGATCCAGTCACACAGCAATGTTGGTCAGGGGGTCAGAGGGTTATTGTTTGTGTTAGCTGTGTAGAGGGTGGTAATAGGGTAACCTAGGGCAGGGTCGTAACGTGGGCGGTGTGGCAGGTACGACTGCCCAGGGAGCAAGGCTGAGGGGGTGCCACGACCGCCCACCATGTTCCCCAATCACACCCTTCCTGGAATTTATATGATGCTAGCACAGAGCAGCATCTTCCCACCACCTGGACACAGACTGCAACGCGCCTCCTGCAGCATCGCTACGCTGATGATTTGAAGAGGAGCCAGTAGGAGGGAAGCTGAAAAGAGACCCAAGGTAGGTTCAAAGAGTGAAGGAGAGGGGGAGCAGATGACAGGAGGAGAGGGGGAGTGGATGACAGGGGGAGAGGGGGAGCGGATGACAGGGGGAGAGGTGTAGCGGCTGACAGGAGGAAATGGGGAGAGGGGGAGCGGATTTCGCTGACAGGAGGTGAGGGGGAGTGGAGGAGAGGGGGAGAGGATTACAGGGGGGAGAGGGGGAGCGGAGTGGATGACAGGAGGAGAGGGAGAGCGGAAGAAAGGGGGAGTGGATGACAGGAGGAGAGGGAGAGCGGAAGAGAGGGGGAGTGGATGACAGGAGGAGAGGGAGAGTGGAAGAGAGGGGGAGTGGATGACAGGAGGAGAGGGAGAGTGGAAGAGAGGGGGAGTGGATGACAGGAGGAGAGTTAGGTTGGTAATTGGGATTTTTATTTTAGCCACAAAGATTACATCTGTTAGCTTAGACAATGATGCTGTATGGACTGAGCTGCTGTCTTGTAGATAAAAATTGGTCCTTTGAGAATTTTTAGTACTCATGATAGATTATATACTATTATAGCTGTTATGAGTGAAATCGCTAGAACAGTTTGCAGGTAAGTATCAGAGATTCATTAAAAAAAATTTTGGGGGGGGGGGGGGGCAGTGGTGTCTCTCTTGCCCAGAGCACTAAAATGTCAAGTTACGGCTCTGACCTAGGGAGATTAAGATTGTGGTGGAGGAACATTATAAGTTAGTCTGAAGTGGTGGGTTTTCAGGGAACACTTGAAGGTTTGTAGACCAGAGGAAAATCTTATTGTGCCGGGGAGAGAGCAGCTCGAAAAAAAAGTCCAGTAAATGGGAATGTGAGCAGGTAATGCGAGTGGATAAGAGGCGCAAATCTTGGGCCTGATTCATTAAGGATCTTAACTTAAGAAACTTCTTATTTCAGTCTCCTGGACAAAACCATGTTACAATGCAAGGGGTGCAAATTAGAATTCTGTTTTGCACATAAGTTAAATACTGACGATTTTTTCATGTAGCACACAAATACTTGATAGCTTATTTCTAAACTGAAATTTAAAGTTGATATTTGTGTGCTACATGAAAAAACAGTCAGTATTTAACTTATGTGCAAAACAGAATTCTAATTTGCACCCCTTGCATTGTAACATGGTTTTGTCCAGGAGACTGAAATAAGAAGTTTCTTAAGTTAAGATCCTTAATGAATCAGGCCCCTTGTGCAGAACGGAAGAGTGAGTTGGGAGATATTTTGAGACAAGTGAGGAATATTATGAATAGTATGAATATTTGTTTTATTATTCCAATAACAAGAATAATCTTTGTGAGTGTATATATAATATTTATGTATTTTTTTATATGCAGGACCCGCAATGTGCTGTATATATGGAAGTGTTTCATAAAATTCAAACTTTGTGAGTTAGATGGTAGAAATTCTTTTGTTGCATTGAAGTTTGAATTAGAAATACTTAATAAAAACTGGAAAAACATCCAAGGTCATGTATTGACTTTTTTCGTTATATTTCAACCTTTTTAAGGTCATCAATGCATGCATATTTCTCACATTTCTAGGTCATAGAAATCCTCGCCCTAGTAATAAATTATGCTAAAATCAGCTTTTGGACTGCTTAATAAAGCATTACATCAATTAATACTATTAAAATATATACGTTGCTAATTTTGCCTAATCCTTTAAATGGTAGCCTTTTGGAAGACATGCGTGTAGCTGATAAATCTAACAACTAGGATTTAGAAAAACCATGACAGTGTGTCTGTAAAGCTGGGTGGGGTTAGCAGGGAAAGTAACGTTAAAACTCCTACTGAGTGATATCACCTAACTGACAGTAAATGACTTATGTTGTTCTTGGATAAGGCTGCAGAATTTGCAAAGGCTTCATGGTACAGTAAATGGGACCACAAATCCCTATGTAGGGATGAAAGATGAGCCTTTAAAAGGCTCATTAGCACTAACGTGCCATTTAAACAAGCTTAAAAGGATTTGAAAGCAAATATGCAGTTTTTATTGCTCATAAAAGTTGACATATCACTATTTGTTTTACCTCAACTTAAGTTCAGGTATGAAACAGAGCTCTGTATTTATAAATTAAAGAATACCTTCACCCAAAACTGAAAATTTAGTTTTTGATGGAGCTCCATAAACTAAATATTATTCTGGTGTAATACTTCCCTGGGGTCCTGTGTGACAGGTCACCTGATGTCTACGACGGATGGTCTCCCGCTGACGGCATGTTGTCAATTAACAACATGCTGCCTGTATGGAAAAATGTCTACTTCGGTGAAAGTAAAGAGAGCATTGGTGGACCACAATAGACAATAGGTCACATGCTGTGGCTGGTGAAACAGTGTAATCCAGGTGAGTAAATTTACTGAAGATTGACAGCAACACTAATTCATTGGTAGTGTAACATGTGATCATTTTGCAGGACCAGAAAGGTTTTGCTTTTACAGGATATTAGGATAAACTTAGGGAGGGAAAACTGTCTCAAACACGGAGATATTTAAACAAGAGGTCAGTAACAATCCAGCAAGTGGCTCATACCAAACACAGATGTAGTCTGCTTATCAGGCAATTATCTAAATGGGTAGCCAGACAACATGAAATGTGCCCTGCTCACTTTCCTGCATTCACTCCAGGGACCCTGTAAACCAGCTTTTACATAAACCGAATAGTGAAAAGACCCCTTTACACTACCACACTAAAACTTCTTGAACTTTAAAACACATAGGACAAAAATGTGGGACGAATACAAACATCATCAACTAGTTTCCAAATGTTCTTCTCACAATTTGCTGTCATCTATCTTAAAATATTATATCCTGCACCATTTACTTCTACCTAAGAAATACAGGTTGAGGACAACATGCATATTCATTCAAAATCAGTAAAGCTTCCAGATATCCAAAGACTTTCATCCCTTGAAGAATACCCCATCCTGCAAAATAAATACAGATGCGTTATTGCAGATGACTTGCATTCTGTATGGAACTCGCCAACCTGGTCATGTTTAGTCAATTTTATAGGAAGAGCAAATATTGCTCCTGCAATCAACTCCATAGAGCTGTGTTAGTCTGTTGTTTTTTTTCCTCTGTGTCTCCACTTTTTTTGTGTTCATTAAAGTGTCCTCTAAGCCTTTTTACTTCTGTGGACTGCAATCCATCCCACATTTTCTGGTGTGTCACTAATTCCTGGAAAGCACAGCATACCCATCAGTTCTATCTTTTATTAATGTATTTATTAGAGATGGTCACTGACCCCCGTGTTTTGGTTTTGTTTTTGGATCTGGATTACCTTCGTGTTTTGGTTTTGGTTTTGGTTTTGCAAAACCGCCCTTGTGTGTTTTGGTTTTGTTTGATTTTGTTTTGCAATTTTGTTTAAAAATCAATGTTTTTGTGCATAAAATAACCTAATTTAGTGCTTCACCTGTTTCTTGGATAAGTAAGGTAATTCTAAAGCTTATAAATTAGGAAGAAAACAGTTTCATCCCTGGTAGACCGTCCTTAATTCTCCACACAGACCTGGCTGTCTTCCTCTTCATCTTTGCCTATTGGCAGTGCAGTCATCGTCTTTGGGTGTATATTACACCCTCCAATTGTAGTTGAATAGAAAAAAAGCAGCCTGCATAGACTGTGGAATTAGAAAGTAAAAATAAATGGACCACGGTGGTTTGGTGGCTATCTATGCCCCCCCCGCCCTCCACTTGTAGTTGAATAGAAAAAAAACAGCCTGCATAGACTGTGGAATTAGAAAGTAAAAATAAATGGACCACGGTAGTTTGGTATCTGTCTGCATCAGACCCCCTCTCCACTAGGAGTAAAATAGTAAACTGTTCAGCCGTTATAGAGTCTAGAATATAAATAGAAATTGAGAAAGGCAATTTGGTATCTGTCTGCATCATAATCATCAACATCATCATTAGTGCCCTCGTCGCCTACACAAATCTCCCCCTCATCCTCTTCTAATTCAAAAGTGGCATCCTTAATTGGTGTATCACCGGCTACACTCGGGCTGTTCAGGCACACATCAGCATAACTGCTGAAAGGAACCTTCTTTATGGGTACACTGTCACTAACAGAATGCTCACGATTAGACATACCACTGGTGGATGGACTCTCCACAGGGATTGGTGTCATTTGTGAATCAGAGCAAACATTATCCTCTAGTGCCTTACTGTTATCTTGCAGCTCGGCTTTGACGCGTAACAGTAGTTGTGCACCAATTGTAGGCTCGGTAACTTTTTTGTATATGCCACTAATAGAGAAAGGTGAACGCCTTATTCTCTCTTTGCCACTGCATGTGTAGAATGGCATGTTGGCAATTTTTTTTTATCGGCACTTAACTTTTCCTCAGTTACACTTCTTTTTCGCTTCAACACAGTAAAAAAAAATTTGGTGTGTGTTTTTTGGACTGATTTCGAAACACTGTGTAATTTGACATTGCCTTGCCCAGATGACGTACTGGGAACACTACCATCAGAGCTGGTGACAGAACCTGGTTGCTCATTCTGCTCATATGTGGACTGCTTTGAATCCATTCTGAGCCCAAAGCACTTGTAGTGCTAAAAATTATTTGGTAGATACTGCTGACAAATATGACTTTTGACAGCCAGAAATATTTATGCACAATTATGGGGGACACCCCAAAAGCACTGGGGAGTGCTAAAAATTATTTGGTAGATACTGCTGACAGATAGTAATTTTGACAGCCAGAAATATTTAGGCAAAATAATGGGGGACACCCAAAAAGCACTTTGAGTGCCAAATATGGAAGAAAAAAAAACCCCCTCTATCCTCCTCTCTTCTCTAACGATTTTTGTTAGCACAATTGGAATCAGAATAATGTATTCTCTGTCCCTGCTCTAATCAGCCTGTGACTACACCCTGCTCTCTCCCTCTGTCAAATGGCGATGGATTGCTGTGGAGGCGTGTATTTATAATCTTCAAGTATCGCGAGAACCGAGCCCCAAGAACCGACGACGTCACAATGACGTTCGGCCTCGATACTCGGATACCCAAAGTTCGGGTGGGTTCGGTTCTCGGGAAACCGAGCCCGCCCATCTCTAGTATTTATTAACAATTTATTTACAAAGTATGCAGAACTTTACAGAGAATATGTAGTCATTCACATCAACTACTGTCCTAGTGGAGCTTACAATCTATATTCCCTACCACACACACTAGGGTTAATTTTTTCAGAAGCCAGTTGACCTACCAGTATGTCTCTGGAGTATTTTAGGAGACATACAAACTCTTCACATTAAGCCCGATGGCTGGAATTGAACCCATAAACCTAGTTTTGTGAGGCAGCAATGCTAATCACTGTGCCTCAGTGAACGATTTCATGGCAAGAATTGAAACTGGTGCTATAAATCATTACCGATGTCAAAGTGGGTGAAATTTAAAGGAACTTGTGCAAACGAACAAAAGGATGTTTCTCAAAGCAACCAAACAGATTTTATCAATTGTTTAGCACTGTTTAAAAGTAAAGCAGATGTCTGATTAGTCTCATATTTTTGCTTTTGCAGGAATTTTAAAACATGCTGCATGACGACTCTCTGCAGAGAAATAACGACAGCTCGGTGACAGATGTAGTTCAGTGTTGACAAATGTAAATTTATGCCTCCTCCCACTTCCTGCGCTTGGCCACCACCACTCCTCCAGCTTGATTACCTCTTCCCAGCTCCAGAATCCAAGATTTCTCCCGAGCTGCCCCTCTCCACTGGAATGACCTCCCACGCTCCATTAGACTATCCCCTATCTTGTGCTCCTTCAACTGGGCACTTAAAACTTACCTCTTCCTCAATGCCTACCAGCCTTTCACCTAATCCTTTCTCTATGCTCATTCTCTTCACCTCTCTCCTCCCAGGCACCTACTCGATCCTCCTGACTCCATCTGTATCAGCTCTGTTTGCCCTCCCTTTAGGATGTAAGTTCTTATGAGCAAGGCCGTCCTCCCTCCTGTCTTTATTTCTTATGCTCCAGCTTCTCTCTAATTGCTATGTCTGGAGCTTCTGAAGTCTTGGTTTACTCGGCTTTTGTTCTGTACTGTTTTACCCTGTAATGTCTACTGTTTGTACTGTGTAAGGCGTACTGAGACCTTGTGGCGCCTTATAAATAGACAATAATAATAATAATAATAATAATAATAATAATAATATGCCTTCCAGTAGGAGAAACACTAGAGTAAGGTGTTTATTAAATGGTATCTTTATCGCTAAATGCTTCATGGGCCAAGGGCCAATACTGGACCAGAGCATACCTGCCGCATTAAAATAGTTTTTTACAATATGATCACCATGACCAACAAATGTATTACATTAGTGCTTGCAAAAATTCAAATAGAACGGTGTCTCACAATATGAGTGTGTTAAATTAGCAGAAAAAAGTAATTAACACACCATTATAGCAAATGGAACATAATATACACTTTACACTGAACTTTATGGTGACAGGTGAAGCTATATGGTGCCACCATTTAACCAATATCGTCTTATGTAGCTTTACATGTCACAACAAAGTGTAGTATACAGTGGTGCATGAGACTGCATGGGGGCATATCTAGGTCTTCATATGACACTATGTTGACTTATGTTTCCCTTTATGGTCTAGGGTAGCCCACTCCTCACTGTGCATGGACAGACCATTTTGTCATGTGGTGCCCTGGGTGTCCTGGAGCAATGGCAGCGGTGATGGTATTTGCTCCTCTCCTCTGCACTGTGCTTCCATCCTACATCTACTTAAGGTAACCTATCTAGTTAAGTCTTAGACTACCCAACAGCAAATAATACCAAGTTGTGGCATTCACCCTGTACGTCTTTCTAGTCTTTCTAGCGGGAGGAGGGGCAGGTTTGTTTTATGTTAATAAGTATCTGAAAGTCTGCCAATGTACATGTGTATGTATATAAATGCAAGCAAAGGTGTTTCAACATACACAAATTTAATAGGACAACAACATAAAACAAACTGTCAATGTCACACCCTATACAGAGCCCAGAATAGAAAGGGCCTCCAATTATTAAGATCCCCTGAGAGGGGTGGTGATAGAGGGAGTAAAAGCCCCATGAGAGGCATGGATGGACCGATATAGACCCTTGGAAGGGGTGAGTGTGATTGGCTGCAAGCCACATGTACTGTGAGAGAAGACCCTGTGTAGAACCACCTTTTAAAGACCCCCATACTGTGAGGGGTGGGCTCACTGGCTAGCAGGAGCTGAACTGAAGGAGGAGGTACCCCCTGTAAGAGAGCCTTGAAATGGCTCCCATCATGTGAGCAGGAAAGGGGGGGGGGGTCACTGCAACTAGACAATCAGCTACTCTGTAGGAGTCCCGACACTGAAAAGAAGATCGAGTCCTGTTGTATGATGACTATAACTGAGTCCCAGGCTGTTGGGATATATTGAAGATTATACTTTCAATATATCTGCTTGAGTAATCGTTCATGAGGTGGCACAGTACTGCAGCATCGTTCCCAAGCATGGAAGGGTCCCTGTTATTGTGATGACCTCTGAAAGTGGCAGTGTGAGATGCAGCAGTGGTGCTGGAGTAACAGGTAGGGGGTGCACTGCGCCAAGGAGAATCCCTGGATAGTGGGATGTCAGTTAAGCTCTGTTGGAGCAGGAGCATGAACCTTTGAAGTATGCCCATTGTGTGCTGGCACCTGTGAGCCCAGCATTACTAGGAAGTGTGAAAATACTGAACCCAGCAACACTGGAATGCAGCTGTGTAATTATATTTAATGGAATATTTAATGTATTATATTTAACGACCATTGTGCCTCACAGAACAGGGGTCATGAGTTTGATGCCCGACCATGGCCTTTTCTGTGCGGAGTTTGTATGTTCTCCCCATGTTTGCGTGGGTTTCCTCCCACACTCCAAAAGCATACTAGTAGGTTAATTGGCTGCTATCAAATTGACCCTAGTCTCTCTCTCTCTCTCTCTCTCTCTCTCTGTCTGTCTGTGTGTCTATATTAGGGAATTTAGACTGTAAGCTACAATGGGGCAGGGACTGATGTGAGTTCTCTGTACAGCGCTGCAGAATCAGTGGTGCTATATAAAAAGCTGATGATGATGATGACTATAGTAACACACAGTTTGTGCACCAATAATGAATGGGAAAAGAAGAGGAACTTTGGTGATAAGTTTTATAATAATATACATAGATCACAGCTTTACACACACATGTTTGTGTGTGTTTGCTCGCATGCTTGTGTGTAGGTGTGCGTAAAGCTGTGGGTTACACAAAAGGAATTAGGTTTCTGTCTCTGCACCGAGGCAAAAAGCCAAAGGCATAGCAGGTAAACAGTTGGCAGAGGTACAGACATCAGAGACTAAGGCAAAACAAAGAGACTCATTCTAAAGCGAGTGGTCATAAGAGATTAGAACAAAGGGTATTATATGCTGGCAAATTCAAGGTAGGATCTACAAGTCAAAATCTTTGTAACAATAGAACACACTGTACATAAAAGCGGAAAATGTTACCAGATGAAACACTAAAGGTCACAGATAATTCTGTATGCGCTCTGTGTTTTAAGTACTGATTTATATTTTCAGTATCCAGAGAACTTTATGGAAAACAAAAAAGCACTTAAATAAAAATACATGGAGTGTTATATGAGCTGCAATTATTCTGGAGGACAAGATTGAAATATAAGCTTCAAGGGTTATCTATCTACCTGACTCTATATATGAAATTGTTGCTTTTGAATCTGTTGCAACTTCATATCTTCAAAGGTCATAAAATTGTCATGTGTGACGTAGGTCTTGTGAATGAGCCTTTGCATAGATTGCAATAAACTAGTCTCTCTCATCACTCTACATATATCCATTGAAAAAAAAAAATTGATGCTTCAGCAAAAGTTGTGCAGGAATCACGCAAAAGATAAAAAAAAAAAAAAACACTGAAAAGGGTGATGCACTAAAGTATAAAGCTAAATTAGCTGCGAGAATGACGCAGGTGCTAGATCTGAAAAACATGGCCGTCAATAATGGTTGATTACAGTAATGGACATGTTTTGTAAACGTGAAAAATATAAGTGTTTTTATCACTTGTTTTGGCTGTACAAATCTAAACATCATTCTAGTTTCATAAATAGTAGATGCTAACAAATATATTGCATTGACTCTCTTTTTTTGTTTCCCACCCCTTAAAAAAACACAAATCAATTTTGGACAATTATCTTTTGTGCCTCTCTGAGTGGGTATCAGGGAAAGATCCTTCTTTCAATTAGCTGAAATCCAAAATGCTATAGATGCAACAAACTGTAGGTTTGCGTAGGAAAATCTGCGTTATTGTGGTACCGTATTACCAACAATACTGCGCAGGTTTCACGGTAGCAAGCGTTACCACATACCGGAAACCTAATTGAATACCCCCCAAAATATACTACGTTTAGTATAATACAAAATGTGAATGGTTAGTTCATTGGCATTCTAGCTAGGCTATACATGTGATAAACAAGTGAGTCCAACATATAGCTAGGTTCCTTCACCCCCAGAGAATGTTTCTTTATCTCCAGTGTCACTGATGTACCTTATAAATCTAATTTGATTATATTTAATATATTGATTACCGTATATACTCGAGTATAAGCCGAGTTTTTCAGCACATTTTTTGTGCTGAAAAAGCTCCCCCTCGGCTTATACTCGAGTGATGCTCCAGGACCACAATGAAAAGTCCCTGCTTGAGGTGGCCGGCGGCAGCAGAGTGAGGTGCCGTACTGAGCGCAATGCAGGCTGCAGCAGAGCGGGCAAGGTGGGTGGTGCAGGTGCGGCCTGTGCAGAGTGACCTCTGACATCACGTCACACTGCGCAGAGCCACGTCGGGAACAGCTGAGCACTCGCTCAGACGCTTTCGCTACTCAATACACTACTACCTCCGAGGATTACCGTCTTCAGCGTGGAATTAGCGCTGTTGTTTCACACGGGGATCCCCTTTTCTGCCACCTAGGATACATCTTAGGAGAACCGCTGGACTTCCCTACCTCTTTGTGGACTATCAAATTCATAAGGTTGGTTTAAGACTGTTCTTACGGGACCTACTACATAGACTTCATCTCGTTATTAGCAGTTCTCCCGGGCTCAATCACGGAAGTACCCATTGGATACATTATGCCATGCACTGGACATTGGTTTCTTTTATATATGAATTTTAACCTTGTTCCTTATTTATGTGGTAGCATTATCACAATTTTATCATAATTCTATTACATGTCTCATCTTTTGATTGTATTTATCCTCTTATATTATGTTAAATTAAATGTCTGGTCAATTTTTATATCTACATTTGTTTTTCTATTTCTCACCAGTATATTAACTATCAGACCAAACCTTTTTCTATATGATCTAAATTTGTATATGTTGTTTGCACCAAGTGTAAGGCAGCCCCCCCCCCCCCATCATATATTATCCTTATAGTGATTCAAACCAATTATTCATGCCAGAGGACAATTGAGCCCTAATATTATAAAGACTCAGGTTGCAGTCTAAACCCAAAATCCCGTTGATTTATATTATTATTATTTATTTATGAAATAGTAGCAATCTCCCTCTCTCCATCCTTAGTCTAGCAATCTCCCTCATTTCAACTAGACTAGCCCACATTACACTGTTACATTGTAGTGTGCGGAAGTGATACAGTGTGGGGAGGTAGCACAAGGATATAGGGCATGATTTAGACGTTATTGAGGGGCCAGCATTCAGTTAGGTTATCTATTTTTATTTTTGAAATTTACCAGTAGCTGCTGCATTTCCCACCCTAGGCTTATACTCGAGTCAATAAGTTTTTCCAGTTTTTTGTGGGAAAATTAGGTGCCTCGGGTCGACTTATACTCGAGTATATACGGTATATTATAAGAATGTCAGTCACACCATTTGTGATAGTGGTTTGAGTGAAAACGATGAACTTACAATTTTTGTCACAATTAGTATAAAGAATATATCAGTAACCTGAATAACACTTACTGCGGTGTATGAGTGAAAGAGAAGTTTATGAGACACGTATAAGATGCAAGAAAGTATATTTCAGTGAATGATTTTGTATGTGGACTTTACATTATATAAATTAGAACATTGATTTAAGTAGCATAGGTTTGTCTTTTAGCTCATCAAGACTTTCAAACACCATTATTTCACTAAAATAATTACCGCAGTAGATGTCATTACATGTTCTTGGAATATATTTCCTTTTAGAGCTCAAAAACTGCCTTTTATAACCGCCTCTTTTTAACTGAACTGAATACAACAGTAACTACTGTTATATAGATTATGAGAACATACTTTATTCTTATATAAAGTCAGAAGATTGCCTTAAAACTTTGTTTTTCATTGAAATAAATACCTTAATAGTAAATATATTATCTTTAAAATGCCAGGTAGTTATTTTGTCTTATAAATACCTGCTCTTTCACTGAAATAATTGTTGCAGTATGTATAGTTACAGATTATTAGAACACACTACTCTGAATAGGCCACTTCACCATAGGTAAATATATGAATGGAGTTGTAACAGAGTGCTCCAACAAAAGCTGCCTCAGAAGTGGAATAGGATGTCACCAACTACATCACTTGCAAAACAAAATATATACAAAGTAACACTCGTTGATAGGCGCTAATGGTAATCACATAAATGTGTACAATATGTAATAAACACAACAAAATGTTCGGGAGAATAGTCAAAACAGTGAAACAATCTCACTGAAAATAGTTCATCGTGCTTTAAAATGGATATTTTCTCATGTGGACAATTTCATTTCTCCTCCATATATTTATGCCATCTATACATGAGGAAAAAGAGAGAAGAACAGGGAACAGACACTATATTCCTACCGATTGGTAGGAAGTCTGATATGACACTATAAAAATGGGACCAATTTCTCTCAAGCATTACACCTTGAAAAAGACCCCTGGCGGGTCGAAACGCGTCGGTGGGGACCTGAAGCTTGGCAATCTGACTGCCATAACGGATGTGGAGATATGGTATCTTCCTAGAGGTGATCCAGCTTAAAGACCTTATTATGTATGCGCAGATCGCCAGATTGTTCTGGTAGGCAGCCATTACTTACCTTTTCAGGATCCATGTTTTTATGTTTTTTATATATATATATATATACATGCTTTCCATAAATTCTTATGAAGGATAACACACTCTGGAACTTTCCATGTTCTTCTCTCTTTTTCCACTTTTCCACCTCTTTTTTTTGTATAGATGGCATGAATATGGAGGAGGAATGAAATTGTCCACATGAGAAAATATCCATTTTAAAGCACGATGAACTATTTTCAGTGAGATTGTTTCACTGTTTTGACTATTCTCCCGAACATTTTATTGTGTTTATTACATACAAGTTAACCCGTGCATGATACTCATGTATTCTAGTCAAATCAAGCTACTTAAGGTGTTAAAAAGGTTCTTGTCATGCATTTGGGCCATAGGCCAGGCCTCAACCACCAACCACTCCCCACTGTCACCCCCGGCAACCACCAACCACTCCCCACTGTCACCCCCGGCAACCACCAACCACTCCCAACTGTCACTTCTCCTTCAAGAAATATATATTTTTTTTTTTAAAATCTTTATAAACACTTTTAACAATTAACAAATTAAATTAACAAATTAAAAACATCTTAGTATACCAAATTTCAGCCCTTTCTGAATTTTTTTTCCACACACACTAAGAATTTAGTAGGTCAGTGTATAACTCCACCCAGCAGGTGGCGCTGCAGCTTGGTTTTATTTTTTCCACACACACACACAGACAGACTAACACACGCCACTAGACATTTATATATTAGATTGTACACATTTATGTGATTACCATTAGCGCCTATCAACGAGTGTTACTTTGTATATATTCACTTCACCATAGGGTTTGTCACATATATACGTGTGCATGCCCTTGCCATGATTAACTTGCACTCTGCAGGCCTTAGTAAGTGAGCAAGGCCAAGCAAAAAAAAGGAGTCAATTTGATCCTGGATAAACCATGTTAATTAGTTGCAAGTGTCAAAAAGTGAGATCTTCTGTTTACCGGTACCTGGACATATAGAGCATGGCATATTTTACACATACCAATCTTGTTAATAAGCCTCACCACCCAACCCACAGGGGTTCAAGAAGAGCAACAGCACTTTTCAGCAAAGATCTGCTAGCCTTGGGTAAGGAGGGCACCCTTTTCTGCAGAACAACCCCCATAGAGGTACCAGCTGAGTGTGGGTGCTGGTTAGGGCGGGGGTAGATATTTTTTAGTAAACATGGCACTGGACACGGCAACTGTTTTAATACAGGTGACAAGGGCACTTGCAAATGCGTAAGTCACAATTAAAGTATAAGCCTTCGGTGAAGTAACGTATTTGTAGGTGTACTCCGAGCAACGTAACAAAAACTTTACACACAAAAGTGCCACTTGCAATGAAGACAGACCCAATGTCTCCTCATGAGATATTTTAGCCAAATCAAAGGTAAACTGAGAAGTGTTTTAGGCATACTTGCCAACTTTGGAGATCTCCCCTCCGGGAGGGGAAATATCGCTGCCGTGTCCTGGAGGCATGACCACTCGAAACGTGTCAATAAGCAGGGGGTGGAACCAGGATGAAACATTTAGCCCTGTTTCATCCAATCCCCTAGAAGTGCACCCACATCACTAACAAAGTGAGCAGGATGCGGGAGGTTGCCCTGCTCTCCCGCAAGTGTTTGGGAGTCTCCTGGGCATTCCGGGAAGATAGCCAGCTATGGTTTTAGGGAAGAAACTGAAAAGTGTATTTAATTGAATTAGATGGTACAAAAGGGGTATGAGTTTGGGCTTTGATGTGACATTTGCAATGGATCGTCATGTGCGCTGGGGGGACCAATGAGAAGCACTGGTGAAAAACAGGTGATTTGTGTTGTATATAGTAGTAATATCAGACCATCTAGAATCACTTAATTGGTGATATGTAACAAGTTTGTACAAACTGTTACATAGGTCATAAAGAAACTGCTTCCACTAGAATACAAATCTAACACAAAATTTCTACTGGATTAATATTATATATTACATAATATATAATACATGATGCTAAATTAAAACCAGCTGGGGCTATTTATCAAAACCTCCTGAATACAAAATATGGGAATCAATGGGAACTTCTTCCCTCAACAAATAATTGCAAGGCTGGATTATTGCACTAGATTTACAGCTCAACGGATAAAAAATAATCCCCCCGAGTCTTCAGAATTGAGCTAGTTTTTAAACCTCCCCTTGTCAAGATTTGTTTCCACATCTAGAACGTACAGGGATAAGCCAAAGAATATGTGTTTTTTTATTATATATCTCATCCTCTTAATCAAGATTTTAATGAGAATGTAATTTGGTGGAACATTAACCCTCGCTTATGATCATTTTAATATGTTTTTGAAGTGTTTCCGAACAGTCATATCTCACGTCTTACCTTGTGTTTTCATAAGCAGACTCTGTTTGTAAGTCACATACAGAAGGATAAGAATGATAGACGTCTAAACTGAGCTGTGTTATGGGACTGTGAAAACAACTGAATATTCCTGTTGCACATCTCTATTAGGAGTATGGCAGCCGGATCATTTGGATATGTCAACACTAAATGAGCTCCATTTACTGTGAGTATAATGTTTATAATGTACACACTTTGCTCTAATGTCTTGCAAATGAAAATAATACAAGCATGCTATATAGTGGGGTTATAAAAAGGACAATATAAAAAGAATAGATTTTACTTTATTACCTTAAATTGCAGTGCTCTCTCCAGTAACAGCTTCAAATAATGTTTTTATTATTTTTATATTAATAGTCAGAGATGAAAGGAGGATATGTCACATGGACCCTCAATGTTCACAAGGAGTTGGATGTGCCATTATTTTCCTCTCAAAAGCTAGTAAACCCAACACATAGGTACAAATTGGGGAGGGCTGGCAAATTTTAGCCCGGGGGGGGGCAAGATTTGACTCAGCAGTCCATTTGGAACATTTTAAAGGAAAATAATGGAGGTGGCCCAGTGACCCAGCCCAAGGTAGCCCACTATGGGACCGGCCCGGAGGACAGATGCCCCCCTGCTTGCCAGCCTAGCCTAGCCCCTGTGTACAAAAGGGCTGACAACTACCAGGCCATTTGTATAAACTACAAATCAATCATTATTAGATTTGTCCGAAGGTATAAACTTTGGGGAAAATTCAATTCCCAATGATGAGCTTCAACGGACATAACCGCAATAACTAGCTGCGCTCTTTTCCGGGTACTATGGTACTCGAATATCACAGATCTATGGGTTGCAATGAAATATCTATGATGTTACATCACTCTGGAGGCACTCTGCGGAAAATCTCAGGGAATTGAATTCCCATCTTTGATTATGTTTCTGCAGCAAGAATATTAGATTATTATTAAATTAATGAACTATATTTTGCTGCCTATTAAACATATTTTTTTAAAATGCAAGAAGGAATTATTATGAGTATTAAACATTTCTCATAAACCAGAACATCATTGGCGTAAATCTCGTACCTCTAATGATTTCCTCACATATACTTCTATCTGCCACTCCTACTGAAATGCTGTGGACACTTCTAAACAAACATACTTCCAATCTGTCATCTCTGCTCAAGCTTGTAACCCCAAAACACATCTTTAACACATTTAAATCTCTTCTCAATTTTCCCAACCCAAACCCTCTGACTACCATCAGTGCCCAGGATCTTGTTTCCTATTCAAGGACAAGATTGATAAGATCAGACTAGAATTGGTTTCATCTCAATCGACTAGCAATCAGCTCAATTCCTTTGCGCACTCTCTGGCACCCTCTCTTCATTTGATCTTACAAATGAAGATGAAGTATCTACTCTCTTCTTATCTTCCTACTCTACATCCTGTCCTATTGATCCTATTCCCGCACAAATCAGTAAATCTCTAGATCCTGTGCTCTTTCCACCTCTAACTAAAATCTGTAATCTCTTTCTACTGGTAATGTTCCTTCATTATTCAAACATGCAGTGATTACTCCTATTCTGAAAAAACTAAATTCTGACCCAAACTCCGTCTCTACCGTCCAATCTCCCAGCTACCATGCCCCTCCAAGCTTCTAGAGATAATTGCCTACACTCTCCTCACACGTTTCCTTTCTGCAAACAACCTAATGGATCCTCTTCAATCTGGATTTTGTTCTCAACACACAGAGACTGCACTGACCAAGGTTGACAATGATTTGATCACTGCTAAAACTAAAGGCCATTACTCTCTTCTAATTCTCCTGGATCTCTCTGCTGCATTTGACACTGTTAACCACTCTCTTCTTATATAAACACTACAATCCTCCATCACCTCATCCTTCATCTTTATCGCCACATCTATCCAGATGTCTATCCAGACACAGGGATCTCTCTCAGCGGTCCTGAGTATCACACTCCTCTCGCTCTGTCAGCCCCAGCAACCACCAACCACTCCCAACTGTCACCCCCGGCAACCACCAACCACTCCCAACTGTCACCCCCGAAAACCACCAACCACTCCCCACTGTCACCCCCGGCAACCACCAACCACTCCCAACTGTCACTTCTCCTTCAAGAAATATATATATATATTTTTTTAAAAAATCTTTATAAACACTTTTAACAATTAACAAATTAAATTAACAAATGAAAAACATCTTAGTATACCAAATTTCAGCCCTTTCTGAGTTTTTTTCCCCACACACACTAAGAATTTAGTAGGTCAGTGTATAACTCCGCCCAGCAGGTGGCACTGCAGCTTTTTTTTTTTTTTTTACACACACACAGACTAACACACGCCACTAGGCTTATATATATTAGATATATGTATATATATATAAATTTATATATATGTATATATATAGATATATACATATATATATATATATATATATATATATATATATATATATATGTATATACATAGATAGATATATAGATAGATAGATATATACCAACCCAAACTCTAGTATCAAACAATGCAGGTATACAGGATCAGTAGAAGTTAAATTTAAATATTAAGCATTTCAGTACGTACTCAGGTACCTTATTATCTATATTTTTCTTGAAATCAGAAAAGGGATGGAAAAAGAAAAAAAGTTAATTATATATCTCTAGCCTACTGTGTCAATGTGAGGCATATTTTTAGGCTCAGACCAATTTTCCCAGAAGGCTTCAATAAACAGATTGGTCTTAATAATATCTTTTTTTCCACCTCTTCTTGTAGAAATTATAGATCTTCTATAAGGTAAGTGGTTACATACTTATGCTCAATATACTAATTTCATTGTTGGTGGTTAATCAAGGGGATATAAATAAGGATTCTTATATTATAACTGGTAATATTATAAACTATAAGTTTTCTTACTGAGTTTCCTATTTTACTTTAAGTGTCATTGTTTTTTTTTAAAAAACTTGTGGTGTATGTGAATAATTTTGTTAATAATGATTACAGTCCTTTCAATCTGTATCCAAAAAGTATTACAAATCCTATTCCACCTGTATCACTTCTTTTCTCTACTGCCACACCCTGCATTTGATTTAATAGGTTGGGTAAAAACTAGTTTGCACAGCCCACATAATCAATTAATGTCCTTATGACTAAATGCACTTCCAATACAGTCTTGTTAGAATTCCTGTGCAATTCAGAAGATTAATTTGAAGAGTGTCAGCGTCAACTGAGAGAAGAAGCAACGACGTGGCACAACAGCATTGTGACAGGCTTGAACTGTGAGTTGCACAAGGCCATTGACTCACTGATCAGATATAAAACATAGAACATGGCTGTGTTTTAGAGTAGCCTAGGGGAACAAATATTGCCTGAGTCAGCTGGCAACTGAACTCAATTTTGGCACACAACGGTGAGGGTTGCATCAGAGCTGTAATCCAGGGCAGAACAGTAGTATACTAACTGGTGTCTATAATGTAACCTGATATGTCACTATATAAAGGAATATTCAAACAGAATTTGGCTATACACATTAAGAGATGTGAATGGAAGAGATCTGGAAGCTCACAAAGAATTTGTTTATCGTTACGGAGAGATGCTGGTGCATTCACATGGCCGAAAGGTGCATGACAGAAAACACACTGGGATAACTCCTCCTGCTTCATCATATGCCTTAGCAAGATGGCTATGTGCTATGTGCCTGCCTCAGTCCATAGAGACAAATGATGTTCTATTTCTCCTCCATTCACCTGTCAAAACAGATGGGAGAATGAAGAGGCCGACTGAAATAGAAGCCCTTAGTCAACTAGAACAAATGCACAATTTTTAGAGAGAGAGGTTTTTAATGCAAGAAATACAGTATTAACAGCTGTAATGGGTATGGTAAAGTTCGAAGCAATGGTTTCAATTGTTACCACTATTACATGCATGACTCCGACTTGTTTTTCCAGCACATCCCAAAGATTCTCATTCAGGGGAATTTGGAGGCCAAGTCAACACCTTGAACGCTTTGTCATGTTCCTCAAACCATTCCTGATCATTTTTTGTAGTGTGGCAAGATGCATTATCCTGCTGATAGAGGCCACTGCTATCAGGGAATACTGTTGCCATGAAGGGTGTACTTGGTCCTCAGCAATGTTTAGGTAGATGGTATATATCAAAGTAACATCCACATGAATGCCAGGACCAAAGGTTTCCAAGCAGAACATTGCCCAGAGCATCACACTGCCTCTGTCAGCTTGTTTTCTTCTCATAGTGCCATCTCTTCCCCAGGTAAATGACGCACACTCACCCAGCCGTTCACATGATGCAAAAGAACACATTATTCATCAGACCAAGCCACCTTCTTCCATTGCTTCATGGTCCAGCTCTGGTGCTCACTTGCCCATTGTAGGTGCTTTTGGCAGTGAACAGGGGCCGGCGTGGGCATTTTGACTGATCTGCAGCTACACAGCCCATATGCAGCAAGCTGTAATGCACTGTGTGTTCCAACATCTTTCTATTATAGCTAGCATTAACTTTTTCTTCAATTTGTGCTACAGTAGCTCTTCTGTGGGATTGGACCAGAAGTACTAGTCTTCACTCCCCACGCGCATCAATGAGCCTTTAGTACCCATGACTCTGTTGCCAGTTCACAGGTTGTCCTTCCTTGGATCACTTTTGGTAGGTACTAACCACTGCATACTGGTAACACCCACAAGATCAGCCATTTTGAAGATGCTCTGACCCAGTCGTCTAGCCCAAAAAAATTGGCACCTGTCGCTCAGATCCTAACACTTGCCCATTTTTCCTGCTTCCAACACATCAACTTCAAGAACTGACTGTTCACTTGCGGCCTAATATATCCCACCCCATGACAGATCCCATTGTAACTAGATAAACAATGTTATTTACTTCCCTTGTCAACGGTTTTAATTTTGTGGCTGATCGGTATATAAGATTGCATTGTGAGTAAGAGAAATGGTTAATCAGGGAGTTTAATGCATAAAAACAGCATAACAGAACTTAAAATACTAAACTTGATGACTACTAATAAAAATATATAGAAAAACTAAAATTATAACAATAAAAAAGTGGAATAACATGGGGGTATATTTACTAAACTACGGGTTTGTAAAAGTGGAGATGTTGCCTATAGCAACCAATCAGATTCGACTTGTCATTTTGTAGTATGTACTAAATAAATGATAACTAGAATCTGATTGATTGCTAGGCCAACATCTCCACTTTTTCAATCCCGCAGTTTAGCAAATATACCCCCTAGTCTCTGTCTTGCCTCCTGAGCAGTGCTTCACTTTGTCATGAACCAACTGTGGGGTTCTATTAAGGTAGATTGGGATGGTGGACAATGGATTGTCACCGTTACATCTGCATGTCGACAGGCATTGCCAGGTTAGGTCTGCTAGTACGTAATTCTAAGTGGTAGAATTGTCGGTGGAACGTGTGAACACTGGAGGGTGGGTGTTCTGGGTATTTGAAAAGCCACCCAAAACGCAGGCATGAGGAAGATGAATATCAATATAAACATTTTTTTCAGTCTGTCACAAAAGCCTTTGCATGATCTAAAATAGTTAACTGGTTCTTTAATGCCTTGAAAAATGTCCATTTCTTGTACTAAGATCACTACTACACAGATCATACTTTATAGATATTGTAGGCTATTACAGACTCATAGTAAGAAAGGTTAGTTAAAAATCACATTATTTATCTATAACCCCTTGTAAAAAAGTGAACTTCACAATTGCTTTTGACACCCTTGACTGCAGCAATACATTCCCTGGGAAATTCTAATCCATCAGTATTGTCTACAGTGCTCCAGATAGCGGTATATTGCTTTACAAGGGAATAATATCCTGACCTACTTCACGGCTCCTCACTTTATAAAGAAACAGAAAAGTGTTTTATTACAAGACCTGGAAATATTTAATGTAAATATTTAACATCTAGTACACTTCAATTCAGTTACTTTAAATCAGACAGGACATTTTAGAATTTTAAGCATCTTTATTTATGGATCTCTTTAGAGGCCAGTTGTGTCCTGATTTTTTAAATTGGGAATGTTGGCAAGTGTCTATCTAGTGGGAAGTTCTGCATGACAAGGGCACACTAAATCTTCAGTGTTACATGGTGTAGCCCTCTGCCACAAAACAAGAAAACAGGATCAGGTACTTTGTATATTTGGGCTTTAAGATACAGTAACCTTGCACTGAAAGTTCCTCTTTATATTTTATATGTAAATCTTGTTTCTCTAATTAGTTTAATACATATGCTTCTTTATGTTTAAATAGTTCCCAGCTGAACGAGCTGAAAGATTATTATAGAGCTTATTACTGCTTTTTCACTCTCAGAGGAAGTAAAGATATTTATATGCCTTGATCTGATTGAAGAAGATACATATCGTTAGGCTCTCATAATTGCAGACAGGTTTGAGGTCTGTGCTCAACTCAATGCAAACATTTGATTGATGGGAAGCCAAATACTTGTAACCTTCAATAAGAGAGCAATTTATAAACTGCACAAAAGCTTTATTAAATAATGTGCCTTTCTTCCAGAATCGTAGCAGGAAAATCATTGTTTTCTATTTCAATACCATGGATATTAGATTGTCTGTCAAAATACTGATGGCTGAGCTGCTCAGTGAATGTTAGGGGAAAAAACCATGTGGGATTACAGAACTACAATATCAAATTCCTGTGGGATTAACTGGTTGAGAGAATTACTTCTCTGTCCTAATGCAGTGACCTTACAAGCAATAAAGGCCTTTAAATCTCAATCAGCCCCATGCGACTGAAAATCATTTTCAACTCATGATTGAAAAAAAAAATCTTCCAACAACATTATAAAAAGGATATGCTCCAAACTGTTAACATTCCTGTAGTATAAAGCTAGTGTTAATAACTTAGGGAATGATTCAAAGTTGAGTGCAAGCGCAAACGCATAGATTGTAAGCTTGCAAGCAGGGTTCTCTTACCTCTCTGTCTGTATGTATTACCCAGTATTGTCTTATTAATGTTTGTTCCCAATTGCAAAGCGCTACGGAATTTGCTGGCGCTATAGAAATAAATGTTGATGATGATGATGATGATGCGTTGGAAAAAGTTGCACGTAAGTGAATGTGTATGCCAGGACCGGATTTACCGCTAGGCAACCTAGGCACCTGCCTAGGGCCTAGCGGCTCTCGGGGGGCCCAGCTGGGGTGGACAGTAGCAATTTTAAAAAATAAAATAAAACAAATTCGACCCCTCCCCCGACTCGCGGCACCCCCCGCGAGGGGTTGGTGCCGCGATTTGGGGGAGGGGGGTCTGGTGCTCCACGATCAAAAGCATTGGTGGTCAGTGGTTAGCAACAGGCAGCCAATCGCTAGGCTGCCTGTTGCTGTGCAGCAGACAGGAAGCAGGACGTCTTCACTTCCTGTCTGTTGATCTGAGGAGCGAGGAGCGACGCTGACCGGCACAACTACAGGTAAGTGAAGGGGGAAACTGCCCTGCATATCTATAGGGAGGGAGAGGGGGGGCACTGCCCTGCATATCTATAGGGAGGGAGAGGGGGGGCACTGCCCTGCATATCTATAGGGAGGGAGAGGGGGGGCACTGCCCTGCATATCTATAGGGAGGGAGAGGGGGGGCACTGCCCTGCATATCTATAGGGAGGGAGAGGGGGGCACTGCCCTGCATATCTATAGGGAGGGAGAGGGGGCACTGCCCTGCATATCTATAGGGAGGGAGAGGGGGGGCACTGCCCTGCATAACTATAAGGAGGGAAAGGGGGGGCACTGCCCTGCATATCTATAGGGAGGGAGAGGGGGGGCACTGCCCTGCATATCTATAGGGAGGGAGAGGGGGGGGGCACTGCCCTGCATATCTATAGGGAGGGAAAGGGGGGCACTGCCCTGCATATCTATAGGGAGGGAGATGGGGGGCACTGCCCTGCATATCTATAGGGAGGGAGAGGGGGGCACTGCCCTGCATATCTATAGGGAGGGTGGGGGATCTGCCCTGCATATCTATAGAGAGGGAGAGGGGGGACTGTCATGCATATCTATAGAGAGGGAGAGGGGGGACTGTCATGCATATCTATAGGGAGGGAGAGGGGGGACTGTCATGCATATCTATAGGGAGGGAGAGGGGGGACTGTCATGCATATCTATAGGGAGGGAGGGGGGGGACTGTCATACAAATCTATAGAGTGGGAGGGGGGGCTGCCATGAAAATCTATAGGGAGGGAGAGAGGTTGATATGTGTGAAGGAGGGCAGAGGAGGGGGGCTGATATATGTGACTGGGGGAGTTTTGATGTGACGGGGGGATAGCTACCGAGTGGAGGTAAGGAAGATAGCTGCAGGGGGGATGGATGCAGGGTGGGAGGTAAGGAAAATGGCTGTAGGGGGGGGGGGTTAAAGTAAATGGCTGCAGCAGGGGTTAAGGAAAATGGATGCAGGGGTTATTTAAAAAATAGAGCAGTTTTGGAGGGCATAATCTCATGATTGTGTGGTGGTCACATGAATGCTCTCTGTGGTCTCAGTAATCACTAGAATACTAAATATTAGTGAGATGGGGCTGGTAGAGGTTTGTATTTGATTGCCCACAAATATTTAGATATTGCATATATATGCCTGTACAATGGGGTACTTTTAGCTGGCCATAATGGAGTGTTTTGTTTTAACTAAAGGGTCTAATCATTCAGGGTTTGTTAACATTTTGCATTATAATAAATTTTTGCATTTTCAAAACAGGATGCCAACTTTCCAGAAGCCAGCGAGAGGATAACAAAATTGCAAGAGAGAAGAGCAAGAACAGGTAAGAGACAATGGCACAATCTGTCTAAATTTGAATGCTGGAGAATACACCTGAACATTCTTATTCTGGAGTGTTCCAATACACTTATATATTCGGGGGGGGCGCTGCGGCCGTATTAGCCTAGGGCGGCCAGAACTAGAGATGGGCGGGTCCGGTTCTCCGAGAACCGAACCCACCCGAACTTTGGGTATCCGAGTACCGAGCTGAGCAGCTCGGTACTCTCCCGCCCATTCCGAATCCAAATCGAGGCCGAACGTCATTGTGACGTTGTCGGATCTCGGGACTCGGTTCTCGCGATACTTCAACTTTATAAATACACGCCTCCACAGCAATCCATCGCCATTTGACAGAGGGAGAGAGCAGGGTGTAGTCATAGGCTAATTAGAGCAGGGACAGAGAATACAATATTGTTCTTGCAATTGCTCTAACCAAAATCGCTAGTGCAGAGAGGAGGATAGAGGTTTATTATTTTTTCTTCATATTTGGCACTCCCCAGCGATTTTGGGGTGTCCCCCATAATTGTGCATTAATATTTCTGGCTGTCAAAAGTCATATCTGTCAGCAGTATCTACTAAATAATTTGTAGCACACCTCAGTGCATTTGGGGTGTCCTCCCTAATTGTGCATTAATATTTCTGGCTGTCAAAAGTCATATCTGTCAGCAGTATCTACTAAATAATTTGTAGCACTCCTCAGTGCTTTTGGGGTGTCCTCCCTAATTGTGCATTAATATTTCTGGCTGTCAAAAGTCATATCTGTCAGCAGTATCTACTAAATAATTTTTAGCACTCCTCAGTGTTTTATGGGGTGTCCTCCCTAATTGTGCATTAATATTTCTGGCTGTCAAAAGTCATATCTGTCAGCAGTATCTACTAAATAATTTTTAACACTCCTCAGTGTTTTTGGGGTGTCCTCCCTAATTGTGCATTAATATTTCTGGCTGTCAAAAGTCATATCTGTCAGCAGTATCTACTAAATAATTTTTAGCACTCCTCAGTGTTTTTGGGGTGTCCTCCCTAATTGTGCATTAATATTTCTGGCTGTCAAAAGTCATATCTGTCAGCAGTATCTACTAAATAATTTTTAGCACTCCTCAGTGTTTTTGGGGTGTCCTCCCTAATTGTGCATTAATATTTCTGGCTGTCAAAAGTCATATCTGTCAGCAGTATCTACTAAATAATTTTTAGCACTCCTCAGTGTTTTATGGGGTGTCCTCCCTAATTGTGCATTAATATTTCTGGCTGTCAAAAGTCATATCTGTCAGCAGTATCTACTAAATAATTTTTAGCACTCCTCAGTGTTTTTGGGGTGTCCTCCCTAATTGTGCATTAATATTTCTGGCTGTCAAAAGTCATATCTGTCAGCAGTATCTACTAAATAATTTTTAGCACTCCTCAGTGTTTTTGGGGCGTCCTCCCTAATTGTGCATTAATATTTCTGGCTGTCAAAAGTCATATCTGTCAGCAGTATCTACTAAATAATTTTTAGCACTCCTCAGTGTTTTTGGGGTGTCCTCCCTAATTGTGCATTAATATTTCTGGCTGTCAAAAGTCATATCTGTCAGCAGTATCTACTAAATAATTTTTAGCACTCCTCAGTGTTTTTGGGGTGTCCTCCCTAATTGTGCATTAATATTTCTGGCTGTCAAAAGTCATATCTGTCAGCAGTATCTACTAAATAATTTTTAGCACTCCTCAGTGTTTTTGGGGTGTCCTCCCTAATTGTGCATTAATATTTCTGGCTGTCAAAAGTCATATCTGTCAGCAGTATCTACTAAATAATTTTTAGCACTCCTCAGTGTTTTTGGGGTGTCCTCCCTAATTGTGCATTAATATTTCTGGCTGTCAAAAGTCATATCTGTCAGCAGAATCTACTAAATAATTTTTAGCACTCCCCAGTGGTTTGCGCTCATAATGGATTCAAAGCAGTCCACATATGATCTAAATGAGCAACCAGGTTCTGTCACCAGTCCTGATGTTAGTGTTCCCAGTACGTCATCTGGCCAAGGCGATGTCAAACAACAGAGTGTTTTCAAATTAGTACAAAAAACAAAAAACAAAAAAAAATTTACTGTATTGAAGCGAAAAAGAAGTGTAACTGAGCAAAAGTTAAGTGACGATAAAAAAAAAATTGCAAGCATGCCATTCTACACACGCAGTGGCAAAGAGAGAATGAGGCCTTCACCTTTGGCTATTAGTGGCAGATCCCAAAAAGTTACCCAGCCTACAATTGGTGCACAACTACTGTTACGCGTCAAAGCCGAGCTGCAAGATAACAGTGAGGCATTACAGGAGAATATTTGCTCTGATTCACAAATGACAACAATCCCTGTGGAGAGTCCATCCAACAGTGGGATGTCTAATAGTGAGCATTCTGCTGATGTGTGCCTTAATAGCCCGAGTGTAGCCGGTGATACACAAATTGAGGATGCCACTTTGGAATTAGAAGAGGATGAGGGGGAGATTTGTGTAGGCGACGAGGGCGCTAATGATGATGTTGATGATTATGATGCAGACAGATACCAAATTGCCTTTCTCAATTTCTATTTATATTCTAGATTATATAACGGCTGAATAGTTTTCTATTTTACTCCTAGTGGAGAGAGGATCTGATGCAGACAGATACCAAACTGCCTTTGTCCATTTCAATTTATATTGTACAGTATATAACGGCTGAATTTATTAGTATTTTATACAAGTGGAGGGGGGCCTAGAGAGACAGAAACCAAACTGGCTTTCTCCGTGTCAATTAATATTGTACAGTCTATAACGGCTGGATTTTTTGGTATTTTATACAAGTGGAGGGGGGCCTAGAGAGACAGAAACCAAACTGGCTTTCTCCATGTCAATTAATATTGTACAGTCTATAATGGCTGAATTTTTTGGTATTTTATACAAGTGGAGGGGGGCCTTGAGAGACAGAAACCAAACTGGCTTTTTCCATTTCTTTACATATTTAACTATAAGTGTAGGGTGTAATATACATCCAAAGACGATGGCTGCATTGCCAATATGCATAGATGGAGAGGAAGACAATCTGTTTTGTGTGTAGAATAAATGAAGGCCTACCAACGAAGAATTAAACTGTTTTTTTGGATGATTTATTACCTCAACAATTAGATTACTTGTCTCTAAAACAGTTGGAGCACTAAATTGGGTTAATTTAGGCCCAAAAACATGGATTTTCCAAAAAAATAGCAAAACAAAACCAAACAAAACCAAAACCAAAACCAAAACACGCAATGGCGGTTTTGCAAAACCAAAACCAAAACCAAAACACGACGGTAATCCAGATCCAAAACCGAATCCAAAACCAAAACACGGGGGTCAGTGACCATCTCTAGCCAGAACCCTTAATTAGGCCCCGTGTGTGTGTGTGTGTGTGTGTGTGTGTGTGTGTGTGTCGCCACTGTCTGTGTGTATTGTGTGTGTGTGTGTGTGTGTGTGGCCACTGTCTGTGTGTATTGTGTGTGTGTGGGGCCACTGTCTGTGTGTATTATGTGTGTGTGTGAGGGGCCACTGTCTGCATGTATTATGTGTGTGTGTGTGTGTGTGTGTGAGGGGCCACTGCGTGCGTGTATTATGTGTGTGTGTGTGTGTGAGGGGCCACTGTGTGCGTGTATTATGTGTGTGCGAGGGACCACTGTGTGTGTGAAGGGGGGGGGGCCCAAACCGATATCTTGTCTAGGGCCCCATGAGGTGTAAATCCGGCTCTGGTGTATGCTCGCTGTATTCAGAGTTGTAGATGCATTTATTTCTGAATGAGTAGCAGGAGTTTCGACTTCGCAACAAACACACACTTAGACACTTACGCCTAACTTGCAAACGTGTACAACAACCTTTTCTTTTATATGTTACTAATGCAATTGCTATACAGCTATATGTACACTTGAATAATCTAGCTTATACAGCAGGAACAACTGTCCTACATGCGAACAAAAATAATTACCGTATTTCCCCATGTATAAGGCGCTCCCATGTATAAGACGCACATTAATTTTGGCCCCAAAATTTGAAAAAAAAATATTACGGTAGCTGTCAAAAAAGGCAGGGAGAGTGTGATGGCTGGCTGCTCTGATTGTGATCAGAGCAGCTTGGAAGCACACTCTCCCTGCAATCACCCCCCGCTGCCTCTGTGCCTCTGTCCCCCTCCTCCTGGATCCCCGCTGCCACTCTGCCTGTCCCCCTCCTCCTGGATCCCCGCTGCCACTATGCCTGTCCCCCTCCTCCTAGATCCCTGCTGCCACTCTGCCTGTCCCCCTCCTCCTGGATCCCCCCCCCCCCGTGCTGCCACTGTAATGCTGCCCCGCTCCCCCTCGATTCCCCCTGCTGCCCCTGTAATGCTGCCCCGCTCCCCCTCGATCCCCCCTGCTGCCCCTGTAATGCTGCCCCGCTCCCCCTCGATCCCCCCGCTGCCCCTGTAATGCTGCCCCCCCCCCCCTGCATCCCCGCTACCCCTGTTTAAGACGCGCCCAGGTTTTTCTGGGAAAAAGGTGAGTCTTATACATGGGGAAATACGGTAATTTATTTTTTATAAGCTCTCGGAAAATCCTAATCTATGGCCAAGCGACTACTCAAGTCTCAATAAGCAAATAATTAGCAAAACTCTAATTACAAGCGGTTTGCTTGTTCGGGTGTTCGTAATCATCATCATCATCCGCTACTTACACCTGCCTCTGACTACCTACAAATAAAACCTCTTTTTCAGCCACAGATGTTCCAGTCTGAATCTTGACGCAATTGCTTGAACACGCCCTAATTGTAAAACCCCTTTAAAACACCCTTTCCCTCCCCTTCAGGCATAAAGAGTTGCAAGTGCCAAAAAGCTACAGGTCTAAATATCCGCAGTTGTGTACATTTACTTTCTGAGCATGCACAGTGTGATGATACCAGTGTGTTACGGCTTAAGCCGACTAGGTGACCCTGATATCTAGGAGTTCTTAGATCACACAGGCAAGGAGATATGGAAGATACAACACTATCTTTGTTTCAGGAATGCAAAACACAACTGTAAAACATTAGCTATAATAGTAATAAATCAATGAGTCACCAGACCTCACCAAAATCCCCACAGCATCCCAAAGTCATTAATATGGCAACTGATATATAGATAAATAGAAATTACTCAACCAGAGTAGGTTATGCAGTTCCAAGACCAAGTTGTAGCTTTGCAAGTGGTCTTAATGCTGTTCCTAAGGATTTCCAATGGTGGTACACCAGCATGGTGAGGATACCCTGGACCGGTCAAGCTGTAATTCCTATCTCTTGAACAGAGGATGCAGAGACCCAACAAAGCTATAACAAATTGACTCCTGGCCAAACTGCAGTAACACTTTTCCCCAACATGCTTCTTGTGGCAAAGCTGCAAATATGCTCCTCCTGGCCCAGATGTAAATGTGCTCCTTAAGAACAGGCTGTAACTGAGCCAAACTGAGAAGCTAGGCTCCCCAACCAAGCTATATGCACAATTTTCCTGGCCAATAATAAAAACGCTTCTTCCAGGCAGGATGAGAATATGTTTCTCCTAGCCCATCTATAAATGCAGTGCTCTTGTCTCAGCTGTAATTACACTGCTCCTGGCCACACTGTGATTTCCCTGACCAAGCTGTGGATATGTCTCTCCCGACCGAGCTGGAAATCCTGTCTCTCGCCCCTAATGGTACAGTGCGCTCAGCCAATGCTCTCTAACATTGTGATAAGAATCTGATCATTCCGTACAAGAAACCTCAGATAGAGCAGAGATTCCTGGCAGCAAGATCAGATGCAGCAATCGCAATAGAGCTGGTGACAGACAACACTCTACACCAGGGGCTGGCAACCTTTTTCTATCGGAGTGCCGGCTAAAATCTAGTCAAGCCCAGGTGTGCCAGTTGTGTGTGTGTGTATATATGTGTATATATATATATATATATATATATATATATATATATATATATATATATATACATATACACACACACATACATACACATACATACATACATACATACATACATACATACAGAGCTGCCTAGAGAAATTCATGGACCCAGTACAACAACTCCATGGGTCCTCCCTTATAGTTAAGCATGGTTAAAAAAATGTTGTGCCGCCGCAAACATTTTTTTACCATGCAAGTGGTCGTACAATTGGGGGTGTGGCAGTACATCATTGGGGGCATGTCTAGGAGGTGAAAAGCACCAGGCCACCCTCTTACAGAAAAATGCATTACTCACACATGCCCCCTTGCTCAGCAGCTTTGCTCACATATGTCCCTCTGCCCACATGCTTTAATCATACTTGCCCCCCTCTGCCCAGCACCTTTAGTGACACATGCCCCTCTCCATCACCTTTTGTCACAAATGCCCCCTCTCCAGCACACCTTCTTCTTACCTTATTCTCCACTGCACAGCATGGGAAGATATCCAGCAGCCTGCCGAGTACCATGTGACCACTGCAGTCACATGACCTGGCGTCTGAAGGTACCTGAGCTGAAGAGGATTTAGCCACTACCGATCCCCCTGCACTCAATAAAAAATTTTTTAACTAAGTACTTTTAAAAAAAAATTTTTTTTTCAAAATTAGGTCTCATTTTATGAGGCTAATATCATATTAACAGTAAGGGACCAGCAAAAAAAAATGTTATGCCCCACAGTAGTGCCCCAGTTCACATCATACCTCATAATTGTGCCCCCAATTCATCGTATGCCACATAGTTGTGCCCCCAATTCATACCTTGCCACAGTTGCCCGCAGAAGCACATAGTATGCCACAGTTGCCCCCAGAAATACATAGTATTCATAGTTGCCTCCATAAATACATAGTATGCCACAGTTGCCCCCAGAAATACATAGTATTTCACAGTTGCCCCCATAAATACATAGTATGCCACAGTTGCCCCCAGAAATACATAATATTCCACAGTTGCCCCCAGAAACACATAATATGCCACAGTTGCCCCCAGAAACACATAATATGCCACAGTTGCCCCCAGAAACACATAATCTGCCACAGTTGCCCCAGAAACACATAGTATGCCACAGTTGCCCCCAATACATTTTATGCCACAGTAATGTCCCCAATATCTTTTATGCCACAGTAATGCTCCCAATGACTCTTATGGCCTCAGAATTGCATCAAATTTTTTTTTAGGACACTAATAAATGAATAACAAATGATATAATTTTATACTTACCTCTTCTAGCCGTAAAGCAGTCCGCAAAGGTGCTTGGGAGGAACTGCGTTGCCGGCACTGAACTGCTGCGCTTGCGCAGCAGTTCAGCTCTTCTCCGGCTGTCATTTGTAATAAATGACAGCCGGAGAAGTGCTGAACTGTTGCGCTTGCGCAGCAGTTCAGTGTCGGGGAAGGAATGACAGCCGGAGAAGAGCTGAACTTGCGCAACAGTTCAGCTCTTCTCCGGCTGTCATTTAGATGGCAGACGGCGTGCCAGGACTCAGGGGGCTGCGTGTCGACCCCTGCTCAACACCAAGCTCTGGAAATCAGTTTACATCCTGAAGTATTAATCACAGGTCCTCAGTGATGCTGGGATTGGCTGGGAAGTGTTACTAGGGATGGAGATGGGCAGAAAGCAGGATTCTTTCCATGTGCAGTACTCCCCTGCTGAGCTGGTGCCTCTCTATCTGTCAAAGTCCAGGGGTGAACAATGGTGGTCTGAACTGGTCAATGAGACTCCTAATCCCTGCTGATGAAGAGTAACTCTTTCTTTTAACCCATTACAAGCATTTGTGATGTTGATGTGGCTGATAGAACTGCTCACTTCTTGTGGATGTGATGTGAGTGGGAGAGAGTCCAGGAAATAGTGATCAAGCCATCTTATATCCCAACTGGTCGATGTGCAGCCCATCTGGCTTTATTTAAGAACTTGTAGTCCATATGTTTCCAGCCAGAGACGTAACACTAATAATACTGATAGGGTCCACCAAAGTCCTTAGCAACCAGATGCAGTTGTTTGGTCCAAAGTGACAGATGAGTTTGTAATGATTCAGAGACTGAATAGGAGTAGAGTGGATGGAAGGAAGGCAGAACACTAGAGGATAGTGTAATAAAGAATGGTCAACGTCAACCAGGTTGGCAGACAAATAGTTGATAATAGGATGCAGGGTGCAGCAACAGGAACTAGATTTCTAGCAGGAGCACAATAATCTGGTAACAAAGATACGCTATGCAAATGGGTGTACATATCACTCTGAATCAGGTTATGCTGGGGTCATAAAAAGTCCCATAGGTTTGACCTGCTTATAATCCATTCTGCCCATGCACAAAGTACATATCGGTGGAGTATGTTTCTATTAGACTTGAAATGCTGTTGGGCACCTTCTCAACTGTATAGTATGCACTCACTCCTGCCATGTATCGTATTTTCAGCAATAATGATAACCGACATCAATCCATTGTTAAACAATCAGGGCCTGATTCATTAAGAAGTATAAATGCTGATACATGCAGTATTTTGCGTAAAATCACACTGCACATGCCGAGAACCAGAGCACATGCCAGAGAATGCAGAATGTCCAATTCATCTTTGAACAGACCCTTACTACAGCCTATGACTTCATGTATGCAATGTGGAGGGGGGTGGTGGTATGTACATAATCAATGTACAGCAAGGACGTGCCCAGCTTGAGGGCACACATCAGTGTCCGATTCAAGCTTTGGGTGTCTCTAAGGTACGTGATTTTCAGTCGTATCACCAGCTACAGTTCTGGTGTCGATGCTGATTACTAGTGATAATGTTGGATGTGTATACAAGCTAGAATATGTGTTTGCTACCTGAATCAACTGTAAATCTGCATTTTATGTACAGTAGACAATAATGATATCCTAATATTTTTTTTTAAATCATTATGGACATGATTCATTAAGGAACTTAGGCAAGAATTTGAGTAAGTTTTCTTACTTAAGATTTCAGGTCAAAACCATGTTGCAATGCAAGGGGTGTAAATTAGTTTAATATTTTGCACATAAGTTAAATACTGTCTGTTTATTCATGTAGCATGTTTATTCATTTTTTAAAAATGCACATTATGTTCATTTTGCGTTTGTTACTGAATCAGGCCCACAATGTGCTTCGTTACAGTCACTTTATTGTGCTGTTAGTCTAAATAATTTGTAGATTTTTTTAAAACGAACTTTGATTGGACAATATTTTAGGCATTTCTTTGCTGTGCATATGTTTGAGTTACGAGACAAGGAAACTTTTCCATGGAAAGATTTACTCTTATTATTATATTTCAAACCTGCTTGATAGGTAAACTCTAACAAAATTGCCAGACCCCACTCTCATAACATAATCATGAGGCAAAGTTGTTAAAATTATTGCCCTATTTTATAATTTATATATTCTTATTGACTCAATTATATCAATCAGGGTATGTAAAAAACTAACCTGTCCTAATGGAAGTTCTATGCAGTAGAGTGTTTTGTGTTGGATACCCCCAATCTACTCTCTTTCCCAAACCTGGTATACCACAAATTTTCATCCATGTGATATTCAACAAATAATTATACCATTGGAAACTAGTACAGACTGTCTCGGTGGCCGCCCTAGAATAGATGGTTCTCTCTTATGCGATTTCAAGTGTGTAGTCCAATTTGCCAAGTCATATGTGATCTCTGAAAGGCCAATTTACTTGTATGAAAACATAGGTTCCTCTAGCCCAGGCTTCAGGTTTATATGGTGCTTTAGGGCTAAGGTAAAAATACATCTTTTCAGGGTTTTGTAACTTCTTTTATGAATTGTGTTCAATCAGATATGAATCATACATATTATAAATAATTGGGTACCAGCCACTTTATTGCTTTAAAATGTTTTGCTTTGTAGATTAGAGAAATAAATGTTTCAAGGATATATAAAACATATTTCATATGTAGTTGGGGATCAGGTTTTATAAAATTATTTGGAATTTTAGAATTTACAGATAGCTGCCCTCCATTCTCTAAGTTGGAAATAGGACTTTACAGTCACAAGTACTGTAATTGTATCTAATGACTCTTCTTTTCAGGATCTCTTAACATTATCTGTTAGACTAAATTGAAATGTTTACAGACAGCAAGCTTATATACTCTTATCTTCCATAGGGCACCTGAGCTATTCCATTATTGTGGATCTTATCAATGCCTGATACTGCAGGGGTAACCAGGTCTTGCTGCTTACCCTGGCACTGCAGACTTGGCTTAAAGTCCCATAGATTGTAAGCTTACGAGCAGGGCATTCTCACCTCTTTGTCTATTTTACCCAGTTTGTTTATTAGTTTATTATGTTTGTCCCCAATTGTAAAGCGCTACGGAATATGTTGGCGCTATATAAATAAATAAATGATGATGATGATGAAGCTAGAGTCAAGAACAGGGCCGTCATTCCCATTGGGCACAATGGGCAGGTGCCCGGGGGCCCTGCAGCTAAGGGGGGCCCGTCGGAGGCAGCACAAAAACTACAATACCTGGAAAAAAAAAAGAAGAAAATACTTACCTTGCGGTCTGCTGGCTATCCGGCTCCCTCCCTGGTCTCCTCCTCCATGGGGCGCTCGCAGTGCATGTTGGGCGTGACATCATCACGCCCGCCCGACATCCATTGCGGAGCGCGACAGAGGAGGAGACCAGGGAGGGAGCCCGCAAGGTATTTATTTCCTTCTTTTTTTTTTCAGGGCCCATATATATAATCACTTCTTTTATATATATATATATATATATATATATATATATATATATATGTATATTTAGGGGGCCCGGTGCACTGCTTTGCCCGGGGGCCCAAAATGTTGTTAAGAGGGCCCTGGTCAAGAAGACTATGTTTTCAAGATATTTATACTCCCTTTACACCGATTCTCTTCCTAACATCATTGATCATAGTAAGTCAAAAGAGAAACCATCTGTAACGGGATTATACATCAACTGAAATGCTAATCAATGGGCAAATGGCTCTGCACTATTGTACATCAGTAAAGGCACATATAGAACCAAAAATGTAAACCTTGTCGTGGATTAAACTAGTATGAATCAATTTTATAATAGTGTTAAAGACTACCATGAGTGACACTGACTCTGGGGTTTTGGAAGTTCAGAACAAACAAGATATTTATATATAAATACTCAATATTACAGTGAGCATTTTTTTTTTAAATAAGAAATATTATATTGTCTATAAAAGAAAACTCTTTTGCAGCAGTATTTTATTTAATCGATTGGCATATATCTTAGAATGCATTAAAATGAAAATGTGGTCGGGTTGTGTTCTTTTTCACCTGCATCATGTCCGTAATTATACTTCTTTTTGCACTTCTGCATTGCGTTACAGAGTCTTTGGAGGCCATATTATTTCAAGTCATCCACATGTGGTGGAATCATTACGGTCAGCTGTGATCTGTCAGAAGTATAAGAAAGAAGACAAAACATGTCACTCAAAGTAGAGCTAAATTTCTTTTCCTGAAACACTTTTTATAACAACCCAATC